>NW_027614405.1:0-2500 GCF_965212315.1 Lampetra planeri | reverse complement strand
TTTTTGCGTCGCCAAATATCGTACGAACGCCGTGAAACTTCCACAGGCTTTTTCAGCAGATTTGCACCCTGCACTCAAAAAAGTCAAAATTTTTACACATAGACCCCATCAAACGGGAGAAATTGGCCCGGATTGCTCTCATGTGCGTTACGGGGCATCGTTTCTCTCGCGCCGAATTCTCTCGAGCTGGGAAATCGCTCATTTTTGCGTCGCCAGAATATCGTACGAACGCCGTGAAACTTCCACAGGCTTTTTCAGCAGATTTGCACGTGCACTCAAAAAAAGTCAAAATTTTTACACATAGACCCCATCAAACGGGAAGAAATTGGCCCGGATTGCTCTCATGTGCGTTACGGGGCATCGTTTCTGTCGCGCCGAATTCCATCGAGCTGGGAAATCGCTCATTTTTGCGTCGCCAAATATCGTACGAACGCCGTGAAACTTCCACAGGCTTTTTTCAGCAGATTTGCACGTGCACTCAAAAAAGTCAAAATTTGGTACACATAGACCCCATCAAACGGGGAGAAATTGGCCCGGATTGCTCTCATGTGCGTTACGGGGCATCGTTTCTCTCGCGCCGAATTCTCTCGAGTGCGGAAATCGCTCATTTTTGCGTCGCCAAATATCGTACGAACGCCGTGAAACTCCACAGGCTTTTTCAGCAGATTTGCACCTGCACTCAAAAAAGTCAAAATTTTTACACATAGACCCCATCAAACGGGAGAAATTGGCCCGGATTGCTCTCATGTGCGTTACGGGGGCATCGTTTCTGTCGCGCCGAATTCCATCGAGCTGGAAATCGCTCATTTTTGCGTCGCCAAATATCGTACGAACGCCGTGAAACTTCCACAGGCTTTTCCAGCAGATTTGCACGTGCACTCAAAAAAGTCAAAATTTTTACACATAGACCCCCATCAAACGGGAGAAGATTGGCCCGGATTGCTCTCATGTGCGTTACGGGGGCATCGTTTCTCTCGCGCCGAATTCTCTCGAGCTGGGAAATCGCTCATTTTTGCGTCGCCAAATATCGTACGAACGCCGTGAAACTTCCACAGGCTTTTTCAGCAGATTTGCACGTGCACTCAAAAAAGTTCAAAATTTTTACACATAGACCCCATCAAACGGGAGAAATTGGCCGGGATTTGCTCTCATGTCGTTACGGGGCATCGTTTCTCTCGCTCCGAATTCCATCGAGCTGGGAAATCGCTCATTTTTGCGTCGCCAAATATCGTACGAACGCCGTGAAACTTCCACAGGCTTTTTCAGCAGATTTGCACGTGCACTCAAAAAAGTCAAAATTTTTACACATAGACCCCATCAAACGGGAGAAATTGGCCGGGATTGCTCTCATGTGCGTTACGGGGCATCGTTTCTCTCGCGCCGAATTCCATCGAGCTGGGAAATCGCTCATTTTTGCGTCGCCAAATATCGTACGAACGCCGTGAAACTTCCACAGGCTTTTTTCAGCAGATTTGCACGTGCACCTCAAAAAAAGTCATAAAATTTTTACACATAGGACCCCATCAAACGGGAGAGATTGGGCCGGGATGCTCTCATGTGCGTTACGGGGCATCGTTTCTCTCGCGCCGAATTCCATGAGCTGGGAAAATCGCTCATTTTTGCGTCGCCAAATATCGTACGAACGCCGTGAAACTTCCACAGGCTTTTCCAGCAGATTGGCACGTGCACTCAAAAAAGTCAAAATTTGTACACATAGACCCCATCAAACGGGAGAAATTGGCCGGGATTGCTCTCATGTGCGTTACGGGGCATCGTTTCTCTCGCTCCCGAATTCCATCGAGCTGGGAAATCGCTCATTTTTGCGTCGCCAAATATCGTACGAACGCCGTGAAACTTCCACAGGCTTTTTCCAGCAGATTTGCACCTGCACTCAAAAAAGTCAAAATTTTTACACATAGACCCCATCAAACGGGAGAAATTGGCCCGGATTGCTCTCATGTGCGTTACGGGGCATCGTTTCTCTCGCGCCGAATTCTCTCGAGCTGGGAAATCGCTCATTTTTGCGTCGCCAAATATCGTACGAACGCCGTGAAACTTCCACAGGCTTTTTCAGCAGATTTGCACCTGCACTCAAAAAAGTCAAAATTTTTACACATAGACCCCATCAAACGGGAGAAATTGGCCCGGATTGCTCTCATGTGCGTTACGGGGCATCGTTTCTCTCGCGCCGAATTCCATCGAGCTGGGAAATCGCTCATTTTTGCGTCGCCAAATATCGTACGAACGCCGTGAAACTTCCACAGGCTTTTTCAGCAGATTTGCACGTGCACTCAAAAAAGTCAAAATTTTTACACATAGACCCCATCAAACGGGAGAAATTGGCCCGGATTGCTCTCATGTGCGTTACGGGGCATCGTTTCTCTCGCGCCGAATTCTCTCGAGCTGGGGAAATCGCTCATTTTTGCGTCGCCAAATATCGTACGAACGCCGTGAAACTTCCACAGGCTTTTTCAGCAGATTTGCACGTGCACTCAAAAAA
>NW_027614404.1:0-26787 GCF_965212315.1 Lampetra planeri | reverse complement strand
AAATAATAGAAATAATAATAGAAATAAAAAATGAAACAATTTATTTCTATTTTTATTTCTAATACAAAATAAAAAATTCTAGAAATATTTGTTTTTATTTTTAATTAAAAAAAAATAGAAATAATACTAGAAATAAAAAATAAAAATAATTATTTCTAAAATAATAGAAATAATAGAAATAAAAAATATTTATTTTTATTTCTATGAAAAATAATAGAAATAAAATTTTTTAGAAATAAAAGATAAAAAAATTCTAAAATAATGGAAATAATAATAGAAATACATTTTTTTTCTAAAATAATGGAAATAATTATAGAAATTGTATTTTATTATTTCTATTATTTATTTTTTATTATCATTTTTAACCCACGTGACTTTACCGAAAACATCTAAGAGTATGAATCCTTGCAGTCACGAAAGCTTCAAATCTAGAATTGCTGCATTTAGCAAAACACAATGCAGCGTCGCACATCCGACCCTTGGAGGGTGGAGGGGAGGGTGACTGTCGCCTTAATTAGACGCCCATTCGCGCTCACCCTGTGTGATCTTCAACCCCCTTGTTCGTGCTGCAGAACCGGAGGCGGTGGACCTGCAGAAAGCCGCCGTGACGGTGGTCAACGTGGCACTGAAGGACCCGGCATTTTGCAAGCAGGCGGGCAAAATCTGCCACACCATCATGCAGGTGCCCCCAGAGATAGGATATCGTGTTGTCATCAGTGACGAACAGGTCTGTCTTTCCGACAGACCTGTTCTTCACCTGAGGACGGCTGTTTGCGTTGTGGCCGAAACGTCGTGAGAATTGTATTTTATTATGTTTGATTTTTATTATTTTATTATTTCCCTTCTACGTGACTTCACCGAAATAATCAAGAAGATGAATTGTGTGTGCTGTTTTGATAAGGCTACACGGGGTATAGCTTGTCTCTATATTGTATTTGCTCTTGTGTACACGCACACGTGTGTGCGCGCACACGTGTGTGTGTGTGTGTGTGCTCCTTTGCTCGCGAAGGGCAGTAGTGTCGTGGTTAGCGCGCTGCACTACGAAGCCAGCGACCCAAGTTCGATTCCCACTCAAGGCCAACACCATTGAGGATTCTCAGAACCGGTCCTGGGCCATCCCTCGCTCGACTCGGTCTCAAATGAGTACCTGGCGTTGTGTGCAATCATCGCCGCTGGCGGTCGAGGCGTGTGTGGTGCTGCTGGCCACCGACCCTCTTGGCGTGCACGTGCCGGCCTTCGTAGGTGCCACTCGCTAACAGCGCTCGCCCCAACAGGCCTGAGGCTTTACGGGTGAGTGTGAATCTCCGTCCTTGCGCTTGCGCCCAGGCGGAGAGTAAGGCGGGAGCCTCGGCCTTGTTCAGGCGCCACCTCCTCACGCAGCTGCAGACGGAGTTTGGGCGGCGCGAGGAGACGCGGAAGGACGACGTGCAGCGATGGGTGCTCTTCGTCACCCTCATGTGCAACCTCTTCGACCACGTCAAGGTGACGCGGTGGGGGCGGTGGTTCAGCTCGCGCGCGAGTAGCGACGTCTCGCAGCTAGCAACGCAAACGGCCGGACCCGGCACGCTGGGCCGGTTCAGAGCTCCCGACGTGACGCGGCTCTGGACTACCACGACAATTACGGTCATCGGAATCGGAAAATTTATTGATACTGGCAACGAAACTGACACCTTTTTTACAAGGGGTCATGTTTGCATTGACCACAATACCTGCGGTAGTAATGCAAACAAAAAATACAACTCTGATAATGTATGCATTGTCCTTGAAGTTGATTGGTCGTGCGCCTTTTGGCGTCATCTGGTCCAACACCATGTGAGACTAGGCTCTAAGGAAAGTTGTCTCGGGTGTGGACCAATCAACTTCAAGGACAGTGCATACATTATCAGAGTTGTGTTTTTTGTTTGCATTCCGACCGCAGGTATTGTGGTCTATGCAAACATGACTCCTTGTAAAAAAGGTGTCAGTTTTGTTGCCAGATAAAAGGGTAAAAAAAACAATTATCGAACGTAAAACTCTCCGCGTTCTCCGTGGCAGGTGAATGGCGCCCCCATGGTCGCCTTGGTGGGACCCATCCACGACTGCCTCACTCGCCTCGCCCAGCCCGACGCGGTGTGCAATCCCCAAGAGGTATTTCCCCCCCCCTCCCCCCCGGGGTGTTCGACACCCGACTCGGGCGCCTTTACGAGTACGAGTTTGTATGTTCTCTCTCGCTCTCTCGCGTCTCTCTCGCTCTCTCTTTCGCTCTCTCTCTCGCGTCTCTCTCTCTCGCTCTCTCGCTCTCTCGCTCTCTCGCGTCTCCCCACCCACACGTTCCGGTAACGGGTCTCCTCCGGGTTCTCCCGTTCCCACCGATAGCAAAAAAACAAAAATCGGTAATAAAATCCACACCTCATCTTGATCGATATAAGACTGGAAGCAGGTGGATTGCTTCACTGTTCTGGCAAATCGCCCGATGATGCTGGATGCAATTACCAGCGAGACGTCGTACTACTCACATTGTAAATGTTGTGGATTTACTCTCCAACACGCCGGTGGGCTGAAGTAGTATACTACACTATACACTACACTATACACTGCTATACACTACACTATACACTACTATACACTACACTATACACTACTATACACTACACCGTACACTACTATACACTACACTATACACTACTATACACTACACTTTACACTACTATACACTATACTATACACTACTATACACTACACTATACACTACACTATACTATACACTGCTATACACTACACTATACACTACTATACACTACACTTTACACTACTATACACTACACTATACACTACTATACACTACACTATACACTACACTATACTATACACTGCTATACACTACACTATACACTACTATACACTACACTATACACTACTATACACTATACTACTATACACTACACTATACACTACTATACACCACTACTATACACTACACTGTACACTACTATACACTACACTATACACTACTATACACTACACTATACACTACACTATACACTACTATACACTACACTACTATACACTACATTGTACACTACTATACACTACACTACTATACACTACACTATACACTACTATGCACTACACTACACTACTATACACTACACTATACACTACTATACACTATACTAGTCAACTAATTGGCGCGCGTTGTCTACGTGACAAACCTTACTGGCCGTGTCGGGTGGTGGTGGGGTAGGGTTACGACACATTTGCACTCGCGTGATCCGACCCACAAACCTTCATCACGAGTAGGAGAGGTGACCGTCACCGATGTTGGCCGTCAGCGAGAATCGAACTCTGGTCACCGGGTTCGTAGCGCAGCGCGCTAACCGCTCCGCGCACACACGCACACACTTGTTTGTTTAGCCGACCTGGTGCAGATTAAATGCAAAATCCATCCAGCCAGGTTCTGGCTAAACCGGCTTTCCACGTATAGCTCTCCCTAAGTAGTACATGGCAGTCTAATGATGCTACAAAATCATCTCAGTCTGCATTTCCATTCATGCCGCGTTCATTTCATCTCGCCTTATTTCATCTCGCCCGCGATGAAAGAAACGAATCAAACAAGCGGGGATCTCCCGGGCTTTCGCGAGTTGACCGTTCCAGCCCCCCCGATCGGATCAATGCACCGCACGACAAACGTAAAACTCTCCGCGTTCTCCGTGGAATCCCCCCCCCACCTCCCCCCCCCGTAAGCCTTTCCTCCGGCCCGGCAGATCGACTGCCTTGCTCGCGAGCTGCAGCGCATCGGCGAAGGCTTGGAAGAGGCGGCGGCGGCGGGTGGACCGGCGGGCGACTCCCGCATGGACGAGCTCTTCTGCGCCCTGCGCGACGCGTTCCTGCTGGGCCCCGACTTGCCGTCTCTGTCGCGCCTGCTGCTGCTGGAGCTCATCGAGGTGCGAGCCGGCGGCTGGGAGCTGACCGACGCGGCGACGCGCTACTACTACAGCGAGCTGTCCGAGTAGCCCAGCGGTGACGACGCGCTACTACTACAGCGAGCTGCCGAGTAGCCCAGCGGCGACGACGCGCTACTACTACAGCGAGCTGTCCGAGTAGCCCAGCGGTGACGACGCGCTACTACTACAGCGAGCTGCTGAGTAGCCCAGCGGCGACGACGCGCTACTACTACAGCGAGCTGTCCGAGTAGCCCAGCGGTGACGACGCGCTACTACTACAGCGAGCTGCTGAGTAGCCCAGCGGCGACGACGCGCTACTACTACAGCGAGCTGTCCGAGTAGCCCAGCGGTGACGACGCGCTACTACTACAGCGAGCTGCCGAGTAGCCCAGCGGTGACGACGCGCTACTACTACAGCGAGCTGCTGAGTAGGCCAGCGGTGACGACGCGCTACTACTACAGCGAGCTGCCGAGTAGCCCAGCGGTGACGACGCGCTACTACTACAGCGAGCTGCTGAGTAGCCCAGCGGTGACGACGCGCTACTACTACAGCGAGCTGCCGAGTAGCCCAGCGATGACGACGCGCTACTACTACAGCGAGCTGCCGAGTAGCCCAGCGATGACGACGCGCTACTACTACAGCGAGCTGCCGAGTAGCCCAGCGATGACGACGCGCTACTACTACAGCGAGCTGCCGAGTAGCCCAGCGATGACGACGCGCTACTACTACAGCGAGCTGCCGAGTAGCCCAGCGATGACGACGCGCTACTACTACAGCGAGCTGCCGAGTAGCCCAGCGATGACGACGCGCTACTACTACAGCGAGCTGCCGAGTAGCCCAGCGGTGATGAGGAGGGAGGGACGGAGGAGCGGGAGGAGGTGGAGCAGCAGCTGTGACGGTGTTCTCCAGAGCCGGGATATGTTTCGCCTTTTGGCATCATCTGGTCCAACACCATGTGAGACTGGGCTCTAAGGAAAGCTGTCTCGGGTGTGGACCAATCAACATCAAGGACAGTGCATACATTATCGGAGTTGTGTTTTTTTGTTTGTATTACGACTGCAGGTATTGTGGTCTATGCAAACATGACTCCTTGTAAAAAAAAGGTGTCAGTTTTGTTGCCAGATAGAAGGGTAAAAAACCAATTATCATGTTTTGAGTGATCCGTTCAAGATGCCATCGTGGCCGCCTTCTCCGCCTCCGCCAGATCCACGCAGCGGCCGCTCAGGAGACACGCGACAAACTCACAAGACGCGAGCCCGCGATTTAGCTACGGCAAGTTGCCAACCAGATTCTACTCGGTGTGTTTCTGCGCGCGGTTCCTTGGTCCGTTGCGGCTGAAACGGTCAACTCGGCAACGCTGAGAGGAGCCGGGGTTTTTTATTTTTTTTTTATTGCGGGCGGCGGCAGAAACGTTTGATTCCCACCAGCGCAGGGTTGTCAGTGATGCCAGCTTCGGCTCTGTGATCAGGATTTTTATTGCGTTTGAGAACCCAGTTTAATCCCAGCTCGGTCTATGCAAGTCTACGGGTCTCTGTCTAAGTCTACAGGTCTCTATGTGAGTCTGTGGGTGGCTTTTACCATCAACTCACTGAACCTGAGCACCCGCTTTGATGGCAACTACGTCGATATTATATTCTTGGTTCTTTCGGTAAAGTCACGTAGAAGGGAAATTATGAAAGAATAAAAATATAAAACAGTTAAAATTCTCACGACGTCTCGACTGCAACACGCGCAATCATCATCAGGTGTGAAATCCACGGCAAGAAAATTTTAAAAAAGTGGCGTTTTTTTCTTAACGTCAGCACCACGAACAGCGATTTTGGCAGTTGATGATTGCTTGTGTTGCGGTCGAAACGTGGTGAGAATTTGTATTGTTTTATATTTTTATTATTTTATTATTTCCCTTCTACGCGACTTTACCGAAAGAACCAAGAATATGAATCCCCGCAGTCACGAAAGCTTTAGATCGAAACTACGTCGATGTGAATCTGTCGGTCTCCTGTCTAAGTCTGCAGGTCTCTGTGAGCCTATGGGACTCTTCAGTCTGCGTGAGTCATTGCTGACTGGGCAGAGAGACCAATAGCTCAATGCACTTGAGAACCCGGTTTAACCACGGGCAGCTGGGAACCTGGGTTCATATCTCGGGTCTCGGTGGTGCTGCTGACTTACTGTCTCCGACACGGCGATTATGAAGCCTCCAAAAGCAGGAAAAAATGCTCGGGCTCTAGGAGTGAACCTGGAACCCAGAATCCTCAAGGTGTATAGACACGCTGTCCCTGACACGGCCGTTGTGAAACCACTGGGCCCGCATGTTGTTGACAAGAGAGAAATCCGATTTAAAGCTGCTTTCGTGACTGCGGGGATTCATCTTCTTGGTTCTTTCGGTAAAGTCACGTAGAAGGGAAATAATAAAATAATAAAAATAAAACATAATAAAATCATTTTCACGACGTTTTGGTCACAACGCAAGCAGCCGTCCTCAGGTGAAGAACAGGGCTGTCGGAAAGACAGCGTCATTCAGACGCTGTCTTTCCGACAGACCTGTTCTTCATTCAGACGCTGTCTTTCCGACAGACCTGTCTTTCCGACAGACCTGTTCTTCACCTGAGGACGGCTGCTTGCGTTGTGGCCGAAACGTCGTGAGAATTGTATTTTATTATGTTGAATTTTTATTATTTTATTATTTCCCTTCTACGTGACTTTACCGAGAGAACCAAGAAGAGAGAAATCCGTTTTGATTACAGGTGGCCTCAACCTGGATCGAACCCAGGTTCTCAGGAGTGCCGGCTGAGCCCACCCAGCCGCCTCTAAGAATCACACTCCCCTTCGGGAGTGCGAATTCGTACGGAATCGGCTTTGCGTGCATTTACAAGTCGGCAAGTGTAGCTCTTGCCGAATTCTAAGATGCGGTGTGGCAGTTAAGTTGCTTATGAATATCTATTTTTTGAATGGGGGTCGCGTCTTTTCACTTTCGTAGTTTGTTTTTTAAATAAACGAGCGAGTTTCGTCCGAATCTCTTATCGCTTGCCACCAGCGTTTCATTTCGATGGCTGCGCCCGGACCAAAAAAAATCAACAAGCGTGACGATCACTCCGACTGCCAAGACCTTGGGACGACATTCATCCTTTCAGAGACGTTTGCAGGGTGTGGAGCGTGCAGGCGGCTGGGTGTTCATTTTATCTCGAGGCTTAGCAGCAGCAGCAGCAGCGCCGCTGTTCTTAAAGACGTCGTTACTCGCCGCAGAGAACCGCAGCGACACGACCGCCACGCGCTCTACGGCAGCTGGCGTCAAACTGCGCCACGCGCCCTCCCGCATGGCCTTGTGGGAGCCTCGGTGCCGATGAAGTGATTTGCTTAACATTTGATTCCATTCCGTAGGCGCACGTGTGCTTGTACGTCATTGAAACGGAAACGGAAGAGAGGAGGAGGAGGAAAAGTAACGGTGCAGGAAGGGGGTTGGGAGAAGCAATGATCAGGCCAAGATGTTGAGGATGATGAGAGGGTGGTGATGATGATTGGTTGGTGATGATAGGGTGGTGATGATGATGAGAGGGTGGTGATAGGGTGGTGGTGATGATGATGAGAAGGTGGTGATGTGGTGGTGATGATGATGAGAGAGTGGTGATGGTGATGATGATGAGAGGGTGGTGATGGTGATGAGAGGGTGGTGATTTTAATAGGGTGGTGGTGATGATGAGAGGGTGGTGATAGGGTGGTGGTGGTGATGATGAGAGAGGGTTGTGATAGGGTGGTGGTGGTGATGATGATGATAGGTTGGTGATGATAGGGTGGTGATGATGATGAGAGGGTGGTGATAGGGTGGTGGTGATGATGATGAGAAGGTGGTGATAGGGTGGTGGTGATGATGATGAGAGGGTGGTGGTGATGATGATGAGAGGGTGGTGATTTTAATAGGGTGGTGATGATGATGAGAGGGTGGTGATAGGGTGGTGGTGATGATAATGAGAGGGTGGTGATTTTAATAGGGTGGTGATGATGATGAGAGGGTGGTGATGATGATGATTGGTTGGTGATGATAGGGTGGTGATGATGATGAGAGGGTGGTGATAGGGTGGTGGTGATGATGAGAGGGTGGTGGTGATGATGATGAGAAGGTGGTGATAGGGTGGTGGTGATGATGATGAGAGGGTGGTGGTGATGATGATGAGAAGGTGGTGATAGGGTGGTGGTGATGATGATGAGAGAGTGGTGATGGTGAATATGAGAGGGTGGTGATAGGGTGGTGATGATGATGATGAGAGGGTGGTGATGATGAGAGGATGGTGATGAGAGAGTGGTGATGATGATGAGAGGGTGGTGATGGTGATAGGGGGTGATGGTGATGAGAGAATATCAGAAGTGAGCGGCACGGAGGGGAGGGTGTTAGGGAAACCAGGGCCGCAGTCAAACCCGTCGGAGCTTGACGAACTTGCCCGCGTATTAACTAAACACCGAATAAAACGGTGCATTACGCGAGAACATCAAACAAGCATTGCAATAACTTTACGTACCTTTAATATTAATGATGATGACAATGAAATCATGGGGGGGGGCGAGCGAGCGAGAGAGCGAGCGAGAGAGCGAGCGAGAGAGCGAGCGAGAGAGCGAGCGAGAGAGCGAGCGAGAGAGCGAGCGAGAGAGCGAGCGAGAGAGCGAGCGAGAGAGCGAGCGAGAGAGCGAGCGAGAGAGCGAGCGAGAGAGCGAGCGAGAGAGCGAGCGAGAGAGCGAGCGAGAGAGCGAGCGAGAGAGCGAGCGAGAGAGCGAGCGAGAGAGCGAGCGAGAGAGCGAGCGAGAGAGCGAGCGAGAGAGCGAGCGAGAGAGCGAGCGAGAGAGCGAGCGAGAGAGCGAGCGAGAGAGCGAGCGAGAGAGCGAGCGAGAGAGCGAGCGAGAGAGCGAGCGAGAGAGCGAGCGAGAGAGCGAGCGAGAGAGCGAGCGAGAGAGCGAGCGAGAGAGCGAGCGAGAGAGCGAGCGAGAGAGCGAGCGAGAGAGCGAGCGAGAGAGCGAGCGAGAGAGCGAGCGAGAGAGCGAGCGAGAGAGCGAGCGAGAGAGCGAGCGAGAGAGCGAGCGAGCGAGAGAGCGAGCGAGAGAGCGAGCGAGAGAGCGAGCGAGAGAGCGAGCGAGAGAGCGAGCGAGAGAGCGAGCGAGCGAGAGAGCGAGCGAGAGAGCGAGCGAGAGAGCGAGAGAGCGAGCGAGAGAGCGAGCGAGCGAGAGAGCGAGCGAGAGAGCGAGAGAGCGAGCGAGAGAGCGAGCGAGAGAGCGAGCGAGAGAGCGAGAGAGCGAGCGAGAGAGCGAGCGAGAGAGCGAGCGAGAGAGCGAGCGAGAGAGCGAGCGAGAGAGCGAGCGAGAGAGCGAGCGAGAGAGCGAGCGAGAGAGCGAGCGAGAGAGCGAGCGAGCGAGCGAGAGAGCGAGCGAGGGAGCGAGCGAGGGAGCGAGCGAGGGAGCGAGCGAGGGAGCGAGCGAGGGAGCGAGCGAGGGAGCGAGCGAGAGAGAGAGCGAGCGAGAGAGCGAGCGAGAGAGCGAGAGAGAGAGCGAGGGAGCGAGGGAGCGAGCGAGAGAACGAGCGAGAGAGCGAGCGAGAGAGCGAGCGAGAGAGCGAGCGAGAGAGCGAGCGAGAGAGCGAGCGAGAGAGCGAGCGAGAGAGCGAGCGAGAGAGCGAGCGAGAGAGCGAGCGAGAGAGCGAGCGAGAGAGCGAGCGAGGGAGCGAGCGAGGGAGCGAGCGAGAGAACGAGCGAGAGAGAGAGCGAGCGAGAGAGCGAGCGAGAGAGCGAGAGAGAGAGCGAGGGAGCGAGGGAGCGAGCGAGAGAACGAGCGAGAGAGCGAGCGAGCGACCGAGAGAGAGACCGAGAGAGAGACCGAGAGAGTGACCGAGAGAGTGAGCGAGAGGTGGGGGTTTAAATAAAGCAAAGTTATAAAAAAAATTACGAAATGATGAACGAAGCAAAGTGCCGACTACACCGAGCATCTTCTTGTTTCCACTGATCGTAAAAAAAAAAGATAAACGAGAGAGAGAGATCATTCTCGCACATACTGCGTTTAATGTTGGGAGGCAGCGGGAAGGGGGAGCGGGGTCGTGTTGGCGGAGCAGGGCAGATACAGATTCCGTTTATTTTGTTACAAAAACGAAAAGACAACCCACTCAACTTTAGACTTACAGGCATAAAGTCGTCGTAGGTAACCATGGCAACGGTATCTATATATATATTTTTAAAACGTGCTTAACTTATGGCAATCGTCTTCTTGGTTCTTTCGGTAAAGTCACGTAGAAGGGAAATAAAATACTAAAAATAAAACATGATAAAATAATTCTCACGACGTTTCGGCCACAACGCAAGCAGCCGTCCTCAGGTGAAGAACAGGTCTGTCGGGAAGACAGCGTCTGAATGAAACACCACCAGGCTTGGACGGCTGCTTGCATTGTGGCCGAAACGTCGTGATAATTATTTTATTATGTTTTATTTTTATTAATTTATTATTTCCTTCTACGTGACTTTACCGAAAGAACCAAGAAGATGAATCCCTGCAGTCACGAAAGCAGCTTTAAATCGAAATTTATGGCAATCGGTAAGGGGGGTAGTGTTAAGGTTGTTTTTCTCGCAAACGAAAGTTATACGTCTTCCTGGTTCTTTCGGTAAAGTCACGTAGAAGGGAAATAATAAAATAATAAAAATAAAACATAATAAAATAAAAATTCTCACGACGTTTCGGCCACAACGCAAGCAGCCGTCCTCAGGTGAGGAAACAGAGCTGTTAGAAAAACAGCGTTCTAATGAATACCGCCACGCTTGGCAGCGAATATTTAATCTGGATCGGGGGGAGGAGAGAGCCTTGACAAAGAAGTTTACATATCAACAGCGGAATTAAGCATATTAATGGAAAATGCAGATATGGGATTAGTCACTCCTTGTGGAATGTGTAGGCGGTGGTGGTGGGGGGGTCAAAGTCATGTTATGCTCGTGTGTTATGTAGGATTAGCAGTGATAAAGGGAGGAAGTAGGAAAGTTACACGAATTGTCGAATGGCACCCACATCGTCCAAACGAATTGTGTAAACCCACCCCCCCCCCCCAAAAAAAAAAAAATTCACGTACATTATATCCCGCGCGACAGTATATTACAGTAATATTTGGTTCTTGCGGTAAAGTCATCAGGTGGGAAAACACGATGCTCTCCCACCTGATGAAGGACGCTTGTGTTGCGCCCGAAACGTCGTGATTTATTTTCATTTTCTACCCACGTGACTTTACCGAAAGAACCAAAGAGTATGGATTGGTGCAAGTCACGAAAGCTTCACATCAATATTGTTCACCTTCTTGGTTCTTTCGGTAAAGTCACGTAGAATGGAAATAATAAAATAATAAAAATAAAACATAATAAAATAATTTTAAATCTTTCGTGACTGCAGGGATTCATCTTCTTGGTTCTTTCGGTAAAGTCACGTATAATGGAAATAATAAAATAAAAATAAAACATAATAAAATAATTTTAAAGCTTTCGTGACTGCAGGGATTCATCTTCTTGGTTCTTTCGGTAAAGTCACGTAGAATGGAAATAATAAAATAATAAAAATAAAACATAATAAAATAATTTTAAAGCTTTCGTGACTGCAGGGATTCATATTCTTGGTTCTTTCGGTAAAGTAGAAGGGAAATAATAAAATAATAAAAATAAAACATAATAAAATAATTCTCACGACGTTTCGGCCACAACGCAAGCAGCCGTCCTCAGGTGGAGAACAGGTCTGTCGGGAAGACAGCGTCTGAATGTATTAAAATGTTTTATTTTTATTATTTTATTATATTATTTTATTATGCTTTATTTTTATTATTTTATTATTTCCATTCTACGTGACTTTACCGAAAGTTACCAAGAAGATGAATCCCTGCAGTCACGAAAGAAGCTTTAAATCGAAAATTACAAGATTGTATAATCGAATAACCCGGTGACTACAAGGAGGGGGGGGGGTAGTGGGGCAGGGTGAGGGGGGGGGGGAGTGGTCTGAGCTAATTAAAGAAAAGGGCGTGGCCATAATCCACTTTAGCCACGCCCCCCCTTGTTGCGCAACCACAATCTCGCGAGTGGACAAAGCAGTCGTTCGAGCGAGCGAATGGGCCAAGGTCCCAAACCGGCGATTGATTCAGTTTCATTTAATAGGCCAACATCACGCCCGGCCGCCTTTGTCTCCCCCAGTGGCGATGTTCACACACAACAGACCAGTTTGAGGCTGAGTCGACCTAGCGGAGGCCCAGGAGCGGTTGAAATAATCGTCACCGGTGGTGGCCGTGAGCGGGAATCGGACGCTTCCACGTGCGCGGGTCACGTGACGGATGTAACGTCACAGCTCACTTGCCGTGCAACAAAATCAATGCATTATTGAGTCCCCCCCCCCCCCCCAAAAAAAAAACACAAAAGTGTATTTTTATCATTTGTGCATGGTGTACAGTCTGGAAAGTACCCACATGGCAAATTTCCAGTTTGTTGCATGTCGGGAAGTACGCTAAACATTTTGAACAGGCACACATAATCACAACTTTGCCTTTTATATCTATGGAGATAACCCTGTGAGCCATGAGGCTCTTGAGTCGGGTTCAACCGCAACAAAAACAAAAACATGAACAAGAAACATCTGCAAGTGACTACACGCAACAGAAAAAAATCGAGGAAAAAAACATCAAAGTCTTCCAGAAAAAAACCCACCGCGTTTCAACGCCGTGTGAAAAAAATCCCAGTGGGATGCAAAGTCAAAACAATAACAACCTTAAGACAATTCAGATTAAAGTTATCAATCTAACTCGCTCGACCCCAATCCCCTTTACGCGTTACGGCGAAACCCGAAACCCGGTCCCTACTGAATACAGATCAACACTTTTAACATCATCATCATTAGTATCGCTATCATCATGATTACTACAACCGCCGCAGGCAAAGCCTTAACCATGCCTTAGCGCAGGGGTAGGGAACGTCCGGCCCGCGGGCTGTATGAGGCCCGCGAGATCATTTGGGTCTGGCCCTGCCAAGGCAACCGCAGGCGGGACTCGAAATCCAACAAATCTCTAGGAGCAAACCTGGAAAAGCAGTTGCGAGTAGCAGCAGCATCATCATCAACACCAGCAGCTAACATCATCACACGCCTCGCCGAAGAGAAGCAGTTCCAGCCATCACGTTAGGGGCGAGTTTGACCAAATATAACGGTTTCGACGGTTTCGATTTAAAGCTTTCGTGACTGCAGGGATTCATCTTCTTGGTTCTTTCGGTAAAGTCACGTAGAAGGGAAGTAATAAAATTATAAAAATAAAACATAATAAAATAATTCTCACGACGTTTCGGCCACAACGCAAGCAGCCGTCCTCAGGTGAAGACCAGGTCTGTCGGCTGCTTGCGTTGTGGCCGAAACGTCGTGAGAATTATTTTATTATGTTTTATTTTTATTATTTTATTACTTCCCTTCTACGTGACTTTACCGAAAGAACCAAGAAGACGAAAATAACGGGCTAATTTTTAAGTTCATCATTTTCTATGGCCCGCGAATCATGTTATAAACATCCAAATGTCCCTTGGCAGAAACAGGTTCCCCCAGCCCCCTGCCTTAGTGGCTTGCCGGCTCACGCGACGTGACCCTAACACAGATGCGGATCGATCTTCTACTTCTACAACACACGGGCATCAGAGCCCAGCACGGGCGCGTCACCTGGGGGGGGGCGGTTGGAGGGGCTTGGTGGGGGGGGGCAGCCGTCACAGCAGAGGTCGCAAACGGGTTTTGATTCCTTACCCGTACCCGGCCGCACCAGGGTTACAAACGGGTACCCGTACCCTACCCGATACCCGGCTACCCGTACCCGGCCGGGTATCGGGTAGGGTACGGGTACCCGATTGCGACCTCTGGGATGAAGCCACGTTGCAGGCGCGGGTGGGTTGATTCTAGGAACTTGAATCGTGAGAAGAGACAAGACGTTGGGAAATGAGTGACAAACGGTGACTCACCAGTGACTCACGGCCTACCCGTACCCGGCCGGGTACGGGAAAGTGCCCCCCCCCACTTTCCCACAAGCCCCCCCCCTCCCCCCCGCCACAGTCAAAATCTGGTGTCGTCTGAACGCTTAAGAGCTGGAATTTTGGCAAATTTGTGTTAGAATTCAAACAAAAAAAATGAACCCATAAAAACAAAGTTTTTCACTATAAATCCTTTATATGCGTGTTCAATGGGCCACAACCCAGCCCACATTGGTCTTTGAAACGGGCGGCTAGAGTCCTCTCGTCCTCTGGCTTGAGATGGCTGCCACCTATGGGTCAGATGATTGCCTGCCACCATTAAGCAATTGGTAATTAAATAAATAAATAAATATCCTAAAAAGTGTAACATTTTGGAAAAAATTTCACGAAAAGAAATTGTCACGCACAACGAGTCTGTGTGCAAAATGTCAGCTCGATTGGATCACGGGAAGTGGGTTAAAAAACGACCGAAAGATTTGCACGGTCGTAAGCGCGCAAGGAAGCAAGCAAGTGAACTTAATATAAAGGATTTAAAAACCGAATTGAATGCGATGATTTAATTTGCTCGTTCTTTCGCGTCGTCATCGGCCGACCCAGCTGAGACCATGATCGCTCTACACTTGAGAACGGTCGGGCGGGCGGGCGGGCAGGACGCAGATTCGAACCCAGGGTCTCCGCATGTGTCGGCTCAGCTGCCTCTGACCTCTGAGCCACTTCCGATCGTCCAGGAATTTCGGCGAATTTTGGCAAAACAAGAACCAACGAGACAACGGATACGTGTATATATATGTAGTGACATAAGAGGGGAGGGGCTGCTGGGGGCTCTGGGACCCCAGGCAACCCAGACGCTTAAGCCCCTTGGCGCCACCAACGGGGGGGGGGGGCTGTGTGTGCTCTATGGGATATCTGGGGGCGCACACAACCCCACCCCTCGTTGGGGACGACGCATAAAAGGGCAGCTCCCTGGACGATCGAGGCCAGTTGTAGCTCAAGACCCACGACCCAAGACCAGCCATCTGAGGACCCTGGGACGCTGTGAGGGCCAGTGGTGGGACTCTGGAACTCCCGGCTCTACGTCCTTGTGAGGGCGAGTTCCAGAGCGTAGCCAGAGTAGTGTATCTAGGCTGTGTACCTAGGCTGTGTGCCTAGGCTGTGTGCCTAGGCTGTGTATCTAGGCTGTGTATCTAGGCTGTGTACCTAGGCTGTGTATCTAGGCTGTGTACCTAGGCTGTGTACCTAGGCTGTGTGTCTAGGCTGTGTGCCTAGGCTGTGTGCCTAGGCTGTGTGCCTAGGCTGTGTACCTAGGCTGTGTGCCTAGGCTGTGTACCTAGGCTGTGTACCTCGGCTGTGTGCCTAGGCTGTGTGCCTCGGCTGTGTGCCTAGGCTGTGTGCCAAGGCTGTGTACCTAGGCTGTGTATCTAGGCTGTGTACCTAGGCTGTGTATCTAGGCTGTGTACCTAGGCTGTGTACCTAGGCTGTGTGCCTAGGCTGTGTACCTAGGCTGTGTACCTAGGCTGTGTGCCTAGGCTGTGTACCTAGGCTGTGTACCTAGGCTGTGTACCTAGGCTGTGTACCTAGGCTGTGTACCTAGGCTGTGTACCTAGGCTGTGTACCTAGGCTGTGTACCTAGGCTGTGTACCTAGGCTGTGTAACTAGGCTGTGTGCCTAGGCTGTGTACCTAGGCTGTGTACCTAGGCTGTGTACCTAGGCTGTGTAACTAGGCTGTGTGCCTAGGCTGTGTGCCTAGGCTGTGTACCTAGGCTGTGTACCTAGGCTGTGTACCTAGGCTGTGTACCTAGGCTGTGTACCTAGGCTGTGTACCTAGGCTGTGTGCCTAGGCTGTGTACCTAGGCTGTGTGCCTAGGCTGTGTACCTAGGCTGTGTACCTAGGCTGTGTACCTAGGCTGTGTACCTAGGCTGTGTAACTAGGCTGTGTGCCTAGGCTGTGTACCTAGGCTGTGTACCTAGGCTGTGTGCCTAGGCTGTGTACCTAGGCTGTGTAACTAGGCTGTGTGCCTAGGCTGTAACAGAGTATCAGGACTGTTGGAGGGTTGTTGGATTGTAATAAAGAAGTCACCTCTACAAGTGTCTCCGGAACCCGTTACATATGTATGTCCCAACATCTATGGCCCCCAAATCACATCGGGAGAGATGGGGGGAAACCACGGAAACGCCGGAGGAGGAGGATGATGATGAGGATGATGAGGAGGAGGAGGAGGAAGCATCGTCACAAAGAGCGGTGATTCACTCCCCGCTCCGCTCCTCCCCGACGCGATCGCAAGGCTCAACAACCACCTCCAGGTAACAATTAGGCCTCGGCAAGTTAAAGGTCAAAGGTCAAAAGCAACGAGCCTACCTTTACCCTACCTTTTACCCTTACCACAATACAATCACTCTACCATACCTGTTACCCTTTAGCAAGGTAAGGTAAAAGGTCAAAGGTCAAAAACAACGAGCCTACCTTTACCCTACCCTTTACCCTTACCACAATACAATCACTCTACTCTTACCTTTTACCCTTTAGCAAGGTAAGGTAAAAGGTCAAAGGTCAAAAGCAACGAGCCTACCTTTACCCTACCTTTTACCCTTACCACAATACAATCACTCTACCATACCTGTTACCCTTTAGCAAGGTAAGGTAAAAGGTCAAAGGTCAAAGGTCAAAGGTCAAAAACAACGAGCCTACCTTTACCCTACCTTTTACCCTTACCACAATACAATCACTCTACCCTGACCCTTTACCCTTTAGCAAGGTAAGGTAAAAGGTCAAAGGTCAAAAGCAACGAGCCTAGCTTTACCCTACCTTTTACCCTTACCACAATACAATCACTCTACCCTGACCTTTTACCCTTTAGCAAGGTAAGGTAAAAGGTCAAAGGTCAAAAGCAACGAGCCTACCTTTACCCTACCTTTTACCCTTACCACAATACAATCACTCTACCCTGACCTTTTACCCTTTAGCAATGTAAGGTAAAAGGTCAAAGGTCAAAAACAACGAGCCTAGCTTTACCCTACCTTTTACCCTTACCACAATACAATCACTCTACCCTACCTGTTACCCCTTTAGCAATGTAAGGTAAAAGGTCAAAGGTCAAAAACAACGAGCCTACCTTTACCCTACCTTTTACCCTTACCACAATACAATCACTCTACCATACCTTTTACCCTTCAGCAAGGTAAGGTCAAAGGTCAAAAGCAACGAGCCTACCTTTTACCCTTACCCCGTACAAATTGCCCGATTACAGGGTAATTACTGGGGAACTACTACACATGAACAAGGTTTATAACAGGTCGATGCTACAAGGTAGAGCGCTTTAATCATATAGAATACTCTCGATGATTCCAATTTTAAATGGAGGCCACGGACTGCGCCACGGAGCTTTTAGCGAGCGGTCAACAAGGCACCGTATTTACCGGGTAATACTTCGCGCTACCTTGACCCTACCGGGTAATTCTTCCACGCTACCTTTACCCTGTGCCCGTTACCTTACCCCTTGGCATGTCAACACCGTTACCCCTCTACCTTGCCGAGGCCTGGTAACAATCACAGCTGCTAGTTGGGCCTCTTGGTTCGTTCGGTAAAGTCACGTAGAAGGGAAGTAATAAAATAATAAAAATAAAACATAATAAAATAATGCTCACGACGTTTCGGCCACAACGCAAGCAGCCGTCCTCAGGTGAAGAACAGGTCTGTCAGAAAGACAGCGTCTGAATGACAGACCTGTTCTTCACCTGAGGACGGCTGCTTGCGTTGTGGCCGAAACGTCGTGAGAATTGTATTTTATTATGTTTGATTTTTATTATTTTATTACTTCCCTTCTACGTGACTTTACCGAAAGAACCAAGAAGATGAATCCCTGCTGCAGTCACGAAAGAAGCTTTAAATCGAAAAGCTGCTAGTTGCTCCCAACATCAACACCAGCACCCACCGGTCGTTCTAAAAGTGGGGAGTAAGGGGCTGGCACACTGTAGACAAGAGGGGGGGGGGGGTAGGGGGGGGGACTGGGAGGTGGGGGGCAGGGGGGGTGGTGGAGGGGGCAGGGTAAGGTCACGATCGGCAGCAGCCAGATGATTTCTTCTTCTCCGAGTTGATGTAGTCCTGGATGCGGAACTTGTCGTTGGGCAACTTGATGGCTCTGTGCTTCAGCTCCCTGTGGAGACGCGCACACACAAGGTGGAGGTAAGGAGACGTCGCCACGGAGACGTCACCACGGAGACGTCGCCACGGAGACGTCGCCACGGAGACGTCGCCATGGAGACGTCGCCACGGAGACGTCGCCACGGAGACGTCGCCACGGAGACGTCGCCACGGAGACGTCGCCACGGAGACGTCGCCACGGGGATGTCGCCATGGAGACATCGTCATGGAGACGTCGCCACGGAGACGTCGCCACGGAGACGTCGCCACGGGGATCATGGTGCTGAGTGGTGAGTGGTTTGAGTTGGGAGTGGTGAGCGGTGTGAGTGGTGAGTGGTGTGAGTGGTGAGTGGGGAGCTGTGTGGGCGGTGAGTGGTGAGCGGTGTTGGTGGCTAAGTTTCGAGCCCTCACCTTGCAATGGCCATGAACGCCAACTCGACGTTTGTGCCGGTCTTGGCACTCGTCTCCATGAATGGAACTCCATACTCCTGACACACACACAGACACACACAGACACACACGCACACACACACGCACACACACATACAGACACACGCACATGCACACAGACACACACGCACACACACACGCACACACACATACAGACACACGCACATGCACACAGACACACACGCACACACAGATGCACGCACACACACATACACACGCACACACACACATACACACGCACACAAGCACACACAGACACACACACACATATACACACGCACACACAGACACACACACGCACACACACAGACACACACAGACACACGCACACACACACATACACACACAGACACACACACACAGACACACACATACACACACACACAGACACACACAGACACACACATACACACACATACACACACACAGACACACACATACACACGCACACACACACGCACACACACATACAGACACACGCACATGCACACAGACACACACGCACACACAGACGCACGCACACACACATACACACGCACACACACACATACACACGCACACAAGCACACACAGACACACACACACATATACACACGCACACACAGACACACACACGCACACACACGCACACACACACATACACACACAGACACACCACACACGCGCACACACGCAGAGTAACGTTTGAGAACTCACACACGCTCACACCAAACACAAAGTTACCCCGTGTAGCCCACCCAGGCTGCTGAGACAAGGGGCCGTCCATAAATGACGTCACGCACCTAGGGGGGGGGGGGTCAGACATTTGTGACGATGTGTGACGAGGGGGGGGGTTGAGAAATGTGACGTCACATAAAAATGCGCAATTTTAAATAAATATAGACAACACGTTCTACCTAATCAAATAGACTTTCTAATAAATGTTTTCTCCTACAGCGTCAGAGTGCAGCGCCACATTAAATACGCACTACAATGACAATAGTTTTAAGCGATTTGAAGTGTAGTGGTGGTATTGACGTGCGCCGACTGTGACAGTGATGGATCACGGGGCGGCGCGGGGTGCGGGGTTGGGCACGCGTTGTGGGCGTGGTGTGGACGCGCGCGCCGGGAGTGACAGATGACGGGGCGGCGCGGCGTGAGTGGTGAGGCACGATGAGATGTGGGAAAAGAGGATCGTAGCCAGCGCCCGGCGATTGGTCGAATAAGTGGGTGCTCGCAGCGACGTCCGCAGGTGGGGTATAAAGGGGGACGCGCGAGAGCACTCGGGGAGAGTTACCCAGTTGAAGACCCGAAGACGGAGCTGAAGACCTAGTGCCCCGAGTAGCTCAGTGGCGTTAGTCGCCGAGTAGCTAAGTGGATGTTGGTCATCCGAGTAGCTCAGTGGCGTTAGTCGCCGAGTAGCTAAGTGGATGTTGGTCATCCGAGTAGCTCAGTGGGCGTTAGTCGCCAAGTAGCTAAGTGGGTGTTTGTCACCCGAGTACTAAGTGGATGTTGGTCATCCGAGTAGCTCAGTGGCGTTAGTCGCCGAGTAGCTAAGTGGATGTTGGTCATCCGAGTAGCTCAGTGGGCGTTAGTCGCCAAGTAGCTAAGTGGGTGTTTGTCACCCGAGTACTAAGTGGATGTTGGTCATCCGAGTAGCTCAGTGGGCGTTAGTCGCCAAGTAGCTAAGTGGGTGTTTGTCACCCGAGATACTAAGTGGGTGTTTGTCACCCGAGATACAAAGTAGGTGTTAGTCACCTGTAAACGAGTTTGATAAAATAAAGAGTGTGTTACCCGTGAAGTCGTCTCCCGCCGAGTTACTACATTACAACTGGCGTCAGAAGTAAACCTGTCTTCAAGAAGTATGGACACAAGGAAGACTACCCGTACCCACGAGCGAGGTCGGGATGACGACGGCGTACCGGGGACACCGACCTCGGGAGTAGAGGACGAGGAGTTGCCGCCGATGCAGCACTTCGCGGTGATGGCCGACGCTCCGCTTGCCTCCGACACCAGCCTCCAGGACGCGCACTCCCGGTTGGCGGAGTTGCTACTCGCCGCCGCCGCTGTCTTGGCCGACATCTCCGTTCCGGCGAGCGGAAAAACGGCTGCGGGGGTCGTGGAGGAAGCGACGTTGGAGGATTCCCGCCAAAAGGCGCTTCGCGCCAAAAGTCTGGAAGTTGCCGCCGTTTTTGGGGGGGCCGCCACCGATTGGCGGGAAAGACGGACGCCACGTGGCCGGACACCTCCGCGCAGCGCAGCCCACGTCATCAGCGCGCGCCGGAGCCCTCCATTTTGCGCCTGACAACCGAGCCGACATTTTACACAACTCCAGCGGAGCGCGGGAAAATCTCTCCGACGTCGACGACGATCGGGTCCTCCAGCAAAGATTGCCCGCGCTGTCGGCGTTCAAGGCGGATGGGGGCGACTGGGGAGCCTTCCAACGAAGGTTCCTCGCTCATCAGGAGATGTCGGGGTGGTCCGACACCACTGCCCTGCGTGCGTTGCCAGCGATGCTTGACGACGACGCGCTTGCAGCCTTCACATCTGCTGCAAGGTCGTCCCGCTCTACGCTCCAGGCCGCACTACACCTGATGGCGAAGGTGTTCGGGCCGCCCTCCACGTGTCGCCACCAGTTCTACGATCGGCGGAAGGTGGCTGGGGAAACGACGCTAGCCTACCGCACGGCACTACTCGCCTTGGCGGACGCAGCTTTTCCCCGCATGGATAAGGAGGGGAAGGACGCCATGGTGACGGAGCAGCTGCTGGTGTTGGCCCACGAGTTGGGGGTCCCCATCAACGTGGCAGACGAGATGGATATCTGCTCCCTGGCGATCGCCACGAGCATTCACGCGTACGAGGTCCTCAAACGCAAGCCGGGGGTCGTCTGCAAATGGGCGGGGAACGCGGCACTGGCCGCCACGATCGCCGGACCTCAGCCAGCTGCGGTGCAGGAGCAGGCCTTCGCTGCATCGCGTCCGGGGGAGTGGAGAACGGGAGGTCGTTCGCCCACACGTTCGCCCCGCAAGCTGGAGCAACCGAAACCTACGACGTCCGTCGTCTGCTACAACTGCGGCCTTCGGGGTCACGTCGCAGCCGGGTGC
This sequence comes from Lampetra planeri, assembly GCF_965212315.1. Lineage (NCBI taxonomy): Eukaryota > Metazoa > Chordata > Hyperoartia > Petromyzontiformes > Petromyzontidae > Lampetra > Lampetra planeri. The sequence continues at coordinate 5,206 of NW_027614404.1, read as the reverse complement.
CGGGCCCCGCGTCAGCGCGCCACAGGACCACGTCGGGACGACGACCAGGGCCACAAGTCATCCCAACAAAACCCGGCAAGTCGCGGCACCTCACACGTTCGGTCCACAAACACGGCACATTCGGGTCGCCGCTTCGCGGTGGGGGGTTCGCGGCTGGGTGCCGGGGGTTCAATTCGGCGAGGGGGGTCCGTACGCGGCCCGCAAGCAGTCGAGTGGTCCGAATTGGCCCACAGGATCGTGGCTGCGTCGGCCGGGTCGTCCGTGGTAACGGGGTTCATTGACGGGGTTGAGGTCCGGGTGCTTGTTGACACGGGTGCGTCGGCCACCATCATCTCGGACCTTATTTATAACATTCTTCCCGTCCAAAGTAGACCCCTTCTGCCAGTAGACGTGCCATTTTATGCGGCGAATGGGGGATCCCTGGGGATCATCGGCCAGATTCGGGCGACTATTTGCATTGGTGACATTAAATTAGCGGGCCCTATTTTTGTATCATCATCGCTGGCCGTTCCCTGTTTGCTAGGTACGGACTTTTTGTCCAAAATGCCCATCAAAATTCTTATAGATCAGGCCTGCATAGAGCTTCCGTCAGGTCGGCGAGTTGCGTTCTTGTCGAGCCCTACCAAAGTGCGCACGGTTTGTGCGACGGTGCAGGCGCTGGCGACTCACACTGTACGGGTGCCCCCGGGATCGCAAATGTTAGTACCCCTTCGGTTCAGGAAGCCACTCGAGGTGGGTGCGGAGGCACAGGGGGTGCTGTTGGGGCCGTCAAACAGAGCCAGTAAGGGCCTCGACTTAGCGGTTGCTCAAACCATGGTGAGACGGGACAGTGAGCCGTTCGTAATGGTCCTGAATACGGGGTCGCGGCCGGCCGTAATTGCGCAGGGAACGGTGCTGGCTCACGCCGCGCCGCTACCCGTTGAGGAACGGCTCGTGGCTCAAGCAGATTTCACTGTCAAGTCGCATCCTCAAAGTGATGAGGGGACTGAGTGGTTGGACTCGCTGTGTGCGGGTTCTGCTAACTTGTCCGGGGTGCAATTGGGAGCATTGAGGGGTTTGCTCATCGAGTTTGCTGACGTGTTCAGCAAACATAAGTACGATATCGGCTGCACTGACCTGTTGCGCCACCACATAGCTACAGGGGACGCGGCCCCTATTCGTCAGAATCCCTTCCGGCTCAGCCCAGCCGAGAAGGAACATGTGCAATCGGCGGTTAATGATATGTTGGCGGCCGATATCATTTCGCCCTCTTCTAGTCCGTGGGGTGCTCCTATTGTCCTAGTAAAGAAACAGGACGGGTCCTTGCGGTTTTGTGTCGATTTCCGCCGCTTAAACAAAATCTCGATGGCGGATGCGTATCCGCTCCCCAGGATGGATGAGTCGCTGGTTGCCTTGGCGGGAGCGCAGTTTTTTTCCACACTCGATCTGCTTTCTGGATTTTGGCAATTGCCACTCGATAACGAGTCTAAACCTAAAACTGCTTTCCGGACACCTGGGGGCCTATTTGAATTCAACCGTTTGCCCATGGGCTTACATTCCGCTCCCGCCACGTTCCAGAGACTCATGGAATTGGTTTTGTCGGGCCTCCAATGGGATACCTGTTTGATTTATCTTGACGATATCATCGTCTTTAGTCGGACTTTCGAGGAGCACCTCCAGCGACTGAGAGCGGTGTTCCTCAGGATGCGTTCCGCTAAGCTTAAATTTAAACCGGCTAAATGTTTTCTGCTGCGGGAATCGGTCAGGTATTTGGGCCATATCGTGAGTCGTTCAGGGATCTCGACGGACCCTGCTAAGACGCATTGCGTCAGCTCATGGCCAACGCCAACCTCGGTCACGGAGGTTCGTAGTTTCATTGGTTTTGCCTCCTATTACCGTCGTTTTGTCAAGCAATTTGCCACCATAGCCAAGCCCCTGCACGCTTTGACGGCTAAGGGTGTGAGGTTTCACTGGGGGGCGGAAGAGGAGGCTGCGTTCTGCTCCCTCCGTGACGCCTTGGTGCAGGCTCCCCCCTTGTGTTACCCCGATTTCACACAACCGTTTTTGCTTGACACGGACGCCAGCAATACGGGTATCGGGGGGGTGCTCTCACAGGTGGTCGGGGGGGTTGAACGGGTGGTCGCCTACGGTAGTAGGGTTCTTTCCCCCGCAGAACAACGCTATTGCGTAACTCGTCGTGAATTGTTAGCCATTGTGTTTTTTACACAGCAATTCAGGCCGTATCTTTACGGCCGTCATTTTACGGTCCGGACGGACCATGCGGCTCTACAATACGCTATGCGCGTGGCACAGCCATCGGGCCAATTGTCCCGATGGTTGGAGGTCCTTCAAGACTACCAATTCACGACGATTTACCGCAAGGGGTTGCGACACTCAAACGCGGACGCCTTGTCGCGGTTGCCGCCGTGCACGGACTGCACATGTTTGTTGGGATCGGCGCGGTGCAAACCCCCGGTCGCCGGCACCCCGGGAGTTGCGCTCGCCGCCACTGACACCCCGGGAGAGGACGCCCCCACGGGGAGGGATTCGCTGTTGTCGTTGCCCCTCATTGAGTGGGGCCGCCTCCAGATGTCCGACAGCTCCCTACTTACGCTACGTCGGAAAGTTGGCGCTCCCGAAGAAGGGGAGGCGCGGGTCGGTTCCTGGGTGTGCAGACAGGGCCTTTTGATGAGGTGGGACAACATGTCCCGGCGTCACGTGCTCGTTGTGCCTGTTGCTATGCGGGGTAGGGTTGTTCTGGCAGCTCATGAACGGCTCATGCATCTGGGTTTTCACAAAACGCTCGCCCTAATCCAGCGAGACTATTATTGGCCGGGGATGGGTAACGACGTGGCGAATATTCTTAAGGGATGCGTAGGGTGCGCCAAAAGGAAACCGCCACCATTGGCAGCTAATCCACCGCTGCAATCCATTCAGGTTTCGCGTATAAACGAATTGGTAGCGTTGGACATCTTGGGGCCCTTTCCGGCTACACCAAGGGGAAATAGGTTCCTGCTGGTTGGCGTGGAATACTTCACCCGATGGCCTATGGCATGGCCGCTCGCCAACCAGTCGGCTGCGGCGGTGGCGGACGCCTTTGTCCAGGGTTATGTGTTGGACAAGGGCGCCCCCGAACGCTTGCTGACGGATCAAGGGAAGAATTTTTCGAGCGTTTTGTTGCGCGAGGTGTGCGACCTGTTGGGTACAAAGAAAGTGCGTACTTCCCCCTACCACCCGCAGACTGACGGGATGGTTGAGCGTCTGAACAGGACGATTACGTCTATGTTGTGCCAACAGGTCTGCGACGATCAGGTTGATTGGGACTTACAGGTGCCGGGGGTACTCGCGGCCTATCGAATGGCCCCTCATGCGGCGACGGGGTTTTCCCCATTTTTTCTTATGTATGGGCGGGAGGCCGATCCGGCCATGGACGTCCAACTGGGGATTTCCCAGCCACGTGCAAAATCTAAATTGGCAGACCACATCAAATTTAATATCGCCAAATTGACTGAAGCGCGGGAGGCGGCAAGGTTGAATTCGCGGTCGCGGCAAATTGCAAACGAGAAATTGCATGAGCGGAGGGTGCATACGCATGATTGGAAACCAGGCGATAAGGCCTGGCTGCATTGTCCACATGCACCGTTGGCTACGTCCCCCAAGTTGTTGAGACCTTGGAGGGGACCGGTGGAAATTGTGCGGGTTGCACGACCCCAGAGTATACAGATTAAATGGGGGAAACGCCGTTGGTACGTGCACCCCTCCCGACTGAAGCCCTATGCGGCACCGTGTGACCCCGTTCTGTGCCGTGACGACCGGGCGTGTGATGTGACCGTCGACTCGGGGAGGGAGGTGTCGCAGGCTGATCCTCACGTGTCTCCACCTGACCCACCCCCAGGTGCCTCGGGCTTGACGGCTGCTGACCGTCGAGAGCCTGAACCCCGGGGCACGCACGAGTCCTCGATGCATGGCCGATGTCTTCCTGAACCGCCGGCACCACCGGACGTTCAACCGCGTCTGGTGCCGTACGACGGACCGGCAAGGCGGACTCGGGCTAGGTCTCAACAATTTTCATGAAGACGTTTTTTTCTCTACACCGAGCTCGCCCGGTGTTCCCCTCTGCCGGGGTAATGTCCCGTTGTAGGGACGCTCGGAAGAAAAAGGGGACACTGCACGAGTCGAAAGAAAAAAAAAAAATTTCCATTTATTTTCCTTTTTGCATACACATTGCTATTGTCACTCGCCGGTTTGTATATATTGTTCTATTGTCGCGGTGGCATTGGTTGAGGGTTGCGGATGGTAGTGTTCGCGTCGTGTTGTGTTGTTAGGTTAGTTGTTGTTCTTGTTGTTGTGTTGTGTTACGGGGCACACAGGGGGGTTTGTATATTTTTATAGCAGCCGGGGCGGCTGCGAGCTATGTGGTAGGGGGTGATGTAGTGGTGGTATTGACGTGCGCCGACTGTGACAGTGATGGATCACGGGGCGGCGCGGGGTGCGGGGTTGGGCACGCGTTGTGGGCGTGGTGTGGACGCGCGCGCCGGGAGTGACAGATGACGGGGCGGCGCGGCGTGAGTGGTGAGGCACGATGAGATGTGGGAAAAGAGGATCGTAGCCAGCGCCCGGCGATTGGTCGAATAAGTGGGTGCTCGCAGCGACGTCCGCAGGTGGGGTATAAAGGGGGACGCGCAAGAGCACTCGGGGAGAGTTACCCAGTTGAAGACCCGAAGACGGAGCTGAAGACCTAGTGCCCCGAGTAGCTCAGTGGCGTTAGTCGCCGAGTAGCTAAGTGGATGTTGGTCATCCGAGTAGCTCAGTGGCGTTAGTCGCCGAGTAGCTAAGTGGATGTTGGTCATCCGAGTAGCTCAGTGGGCGTTAGTCGCCAAGTAGCTAAGTGGGTGTTTGTCACCCGAGTACTAAGTGGATGTTGGTCATCCGAGTAGCTCAGTGGCGTTAGTCGCCGAGTAGCTAAGTGGATGTTGGTCATCCGAGTAGCTCAGTGGGCGTTAGTCGCCAAGTAGCTAAGTGGGTGTTTGTCACCCGAGTACTAAGTGGATGTTGGTCATCCGAGTAGCTCAGTGGGCGTTAGTCGCCAAGTAGCTAAGTGGGTGTTTGTCACCCGAGATACTAAGTGGGTGTTTGTCACCCGAGATACAAAGTAGGTGTTAGTCACCTGTAAACGAGTTTGATAAAATAAAGAGTGTGTTACCCGTGAAGTCGTCTCCCGCCGAGT
>NW_027614403.1:0-26816 GCF_965212315.1 Lampetra planeri | reverse complement strand
ACCACCATCCCCACCAACTGCACGACTGCTCGGGGTGTGATCCTCACGACCGTGAAATCCTCAGCAGCTACTCGTGGAAATTAGGCAGCCCGCACGCCTTCGATGTTGTAATTAGCATTTAATTGACGTGTCATTACCAGCAATATCCGAAATATGACAAGAGGGGCTGCTGCTGCTGCTGCCGCGGCGGCGCGCAGAGGAACCACCAGATACCAACGTTTGTCGGCCTGATTCGTGTCCCTTCATTTCACACAGTTTCACAGTCCAGTTTTGTGATCAGCCTCAGAATATTCCAGCTGCTTTGACGCGTTTTCGTCTCGTTTTCGACCCCCCCCCCCCCCCCCCAACACCACCCACCCCCAGTTTTGAATAATAAATAACATTGCTTCTTTTTGTTGCAGAGCAGCAGAAAACAACGGTGATTGAAAACGGGGAAATTCGTTTTAACGGGAAAGGCAAGAAGATACGCAAACCTCGGACAATTTATTCCAGTTTGCAGCTGCAAGCACTGAATCACCGTTTCCAGCAGACACAGTACCTCGCTTTACCGGAGCGAGCCGAGCTGGCGGCCTCTCTGGGACTCACACAAACACAGGTACCGCCGGAAGTCACATCTCGAAAAACATCGCGCTATTTAAAGTTCGATTGAAGTAGATTTACTGGGCCAGCAGCAGGTCGCTGGTAGTTCTGTGTCTCCAGTCCTCTAATTGCTCCCTCTCATCGCCCGCAGGTGAAGATTTGGTTCCAGAATAAGAGGTCAAAGTTCAAGAAGCTGCTGAAGCAAGGCGGCAACCCTCATGACAGCGACCCTATCCCGGTCTCCATGTCCCTCTCCCCGCGATCCCCCACCATCCCCCCAATCTGGGACGTGTCGGCCTCGTCCAAAGGAGTAAACATGGCGACCAACACCTACATGCCGGGCTACTCTCACTGGTACTCATCCCCACACCAAGATTCAATGCAGAGATAGAGGAGGAGGCAGGGAGCACCGAGCTGCCTGGAGGCCTCCGGAACTCCGCCAAGCAGCAGTTTGAGTCAGTGCACAGACCTGATGCTGGAGGGGAGACCAGTCTCCGCTGCCCCCCCCCCCTCACCCCCAGACGCAGCCAGGCGGCGCGTGCATCGACGCAAGGGAACTAACCGGTTTTTGTTTTTTTGTTTTATTTTGGGGTTTTTTTTTTCATGCGTACATGGCTGTTCAGTGGGCCGTACATTTGTTATGCTCCATCCATCCATCCACGTCCACATCTTAACGTTAACATACCAAATATTACCAATGACATTTCAGCCACTTTGGGCAAAGACTGCTTCCAATGCTCAGCGCCCACAACCTCTGTTTTATTTTATTTTATTTTATTTTTGCTGCTGCCATGATGGACTCCTGACTGTCTCTTTGGTTGTTTCTCCAACATGCAAAACCCAAGCAAATTGTCTGTCTGTAAATACAATCCACGATTTTAGTTGTACATACTCTTTTTATGTTTTGTCAGATTGAGTAAACAGTGACTCAAAGCAGACGCCTGCTGTTGTATGTGTTTTTTTTGTTTGTTTTTAAAAAAAAAAATCTTTTAAAGATCCATATTGAGCCAACATGACATTAAAAGAGGCCTCTTCCTCTTCATCGGGGTGTGTATGGGGCTGATACAGACAACGTGAAGATGCTAAAAAGCCCATTTAATCCATTTTAAATAAACCCCAAAGAGGCTGATGCACAATGCGGCACATTTAGTGAACACCAGAGGAAATTAACTTACCCTGCGCCGCTGCTGTCTACATTCACCTCGAAAGACATTTGCTCCAGGTCCAGCTGATCTTGTCATTTCACCCTCAATTATTAGAAGTATTGACAAAATGTTTTCTCCCTTCTCTCCGTCCTAATGCAGGCCGTTAAATGCCAAGCTCCGCGGGATCGATGCTGAACAAAGCAGCCAGCTGCAGTGGCGTTCAATATGAAGGAGATATTTGGGACAATTTGTGGGTTTTTATCCAAGTGAGGCTTTTTTTTTTCCTCCTTTCTCATAAATGCAGGCATAATTAGGGTAATTTTTGATGTAGCCCGCTGATTACAGCGTTTTTACCGTCAAAGATAATTACCTGTAATTTTCTACCACTTTTAATACTAAAAGGCATCTTTATTTTGGTTTTGAGGTAGCACAGATGGAACAAAAGGGGAAATTATTCGGTTATTCATATACAAATTGCTGAGAAGAGTGAGCGCTCGGGATATTATCTGAAATTACGCCGCTGAAAAGCTTCATGCAGCTGTCATGTCTGCGGATGTCCCACTGGCGCACATTCAGCCTACCTGGGCCCGCAGACTGGGGGCCCCGTGGCTCCTCAGCTCATGTGCGTCTGATCTGTGTCTGATCCGCGAGCAGGGAGCCCGAACCGGCAAACACCAACACCGAGGAGCACCCTGCAGGCTACACCTTCATGCGAACATGGCTGGATTGATTGATGGATGGATGGATGGAAGGAAGGGGTGATGAGGGTGTGTGTGTGGGGGGGGGGGGGGGCACACTCCGCCATCCTTCTTACATAAAAGCACCTGGAAAGACTCCTCATCCTCCTAAAGCAACACACCCCCGAATTAGAAACGCAGCGTCCACATATACTACAAATATTTTTCTTTCTTTTAGAATTTCTCTGTTAAAAATCCAGTGTCCCTGTGCCTCCGTAGCAGCCGCTGCCACCTCTGACTGACTGTAGCCACGGAACGGGAGAGAGAATCAGAGACACATCCTACCTTCATCCGCTTCCCAATAAACCCCAAACAAGCTCTGCACGCTTTCACCGCCGGTGGTTGAATAAGCAAATCCAGGTGGGAAAGTGTTTGCACACCCCGGTAAGCTCTTATATATTGCCTGCAAAATTAGCTGTTATTACTGTCACTGTTTAGTGATGGTGAGTTTGAAAAAAAAAAAAAAAAGCCCCTCTGCAATCAAGAACCAAGCGCATCTTTGCAAATTATAGGTAATTGTCAATGTCCAGATTATGATAATAGGGCCCTAATCCTGCAGAATAATTATTGTGGAGTGTTACAGTTGAGGCTGTCCAGTAAAACTAACTGTCATCATTTTCACTCGGTTTGCAAAACGGGGGAAACTGGCTGAGTGGAAAATGTTCGGTTGGAAATAAACGGGGGCTCTCGATATAATGGCACCACTAGCGTGTGTGTGTGTGTGAGAGAGTGCGAGGCATACACTACTGTGCGTAAACACACATAGGTGTGAGGTGGGGCGAGACACACGAATGCGCGTGTATGCGCAATTAGTGAATCTATGGTGACCCACGCGCTCTGGGACCGTTCCATTTAGCTCCCAGCAGGAGAAAGTTTGGCACCACGCACCAACACGCAGAGCACATTTACGTACAAGAGCGTGCTCTGGTGTGTGTGTGTGTGCGCGCGCATGCGTGTGCGTGATTTCGGTAGGCTGCAATCAGGATACAAGGATAGTGTGTCAGGTGGAAACGGTGACACGCATGGGTCAGTGTGGGTCAGATGCACCCCTGTGTTCGTATGAGGAGGAGGAGAAGAAAAGGGAGGTGCATCATGCTAACAACAAAAAAACAAAAAACAACAACCCACAAAACAAAACACTTATATTATTTTGCATTATGGTCGAGCAAATTCAATTAGATCCATTTCAGATCCTCCACTGTGTCTCGCAGTGTCACGGTTTGTTTAGCGGTTTTGCAGTGGCAGCGGTGGTATTACTGACTGCTAATAACATGGTGGAACTGTGGAGGATTTTTCTTTCTTTTTTATGTTACCCGGAAGGTGGGCTGCGGCCGGGAGTGGCAGAGCTCTGGAGCCGGTCTACCCCCACAGGAATGCGGATTGTCTCAGATCTCCGTGCCGCCCCCCTCGCCTCCTCTCTGCCACTCAAAGCGGCTAATTGTAGGGGACACAAAGAGGGAGACTGCAGACTGTCTGCTGCTGCAACAGGCTGCAGGAAACTGATGCAACCCATCAGCCTCCTGACTGAGGTGCATGTGAAGCGTTGGAACAATTCAAAACTAATAAAAAGGAATAGATAGATCAAGATCTTCATCTGGTGAAGATGTGTTTTAAATCCCAAAATATAAGATGCGTTCACACAGAGTTTTGCAGTTGAGGTTCTCTGGAGCACCCACGTTTAAAAAAAAAAAAAAAAAAAAAGAAGACCAGTGTGTGGCTAAAAGAATTGATCGTTTCCCTCAATAATTGAACACTGATGTTTAAAGAAGGGAACTGGCAAGTGTGTCTTTAAAAACGATATTTTTCATTTTTATATACTTGGCAATTTTCTCACAAGACAGAAAATAAGAGGAAACAATTACGGAATGAATCCGGCCGAAAAAAAAAACAAAAAACAAATGTTATATTTACAACATTTTCTGAATGGATCTTGTGAGTAGCTGTGATTTGCAGGCTTAAAAGTCCCTTGAGGCTCAAAAATATTATTTATGAGTCTGCAGAGATTTTCAGAGTAAATATGCGGCTTAAATAACAAGAGACTGCAGAGGCCGGAGGTTCCAAAGTTCCATTGTCCATTTAAACGTTTAATAGTCTTACAAAAATGCAATAAATTACATGCACACATTTACACATTTTACACGTTTCTTCTATGACTGTCATCAAATACATTGCATATTCCCCTGAAATGTGAACACGAGTCCCATAGAAGGAAAAAAATATTTGAAATGAACAACAGGCTTCTCAATATAACGTCCCCGCTCCGAGAGCCAACGAGTGCTGTATCGAGTTGGGGGTCTGGAGGTGGGAGGCCACCGAGCTGCCGGCCGACGCGTACCAGGACCCCGAGCTTTCCAAAAAGTTAGAGGGCGTCGTGTTGATGTTTTGTGGCTGTAGGCTGTGCGGCCTGGAGGGCCCGTGTGTGTCCCAAACGGCCGGAGACTGTGGGGAGTTGCACGCCATGGGGTCGCTGGAGCTGGGGCTGTGCTCTGGTGGAAGCTCGCCGTTTTTCATGATCTTCTTCATTTTTGACCTCCGGTTCTGGAACCAGATTTTGACCTGGGGAAAGGCAGGAAATTACTATTAATGCTTATACACGTGACTTCACAGGAATATAGACAAAACGCACGGTGCGTCGTTGCGCATCCAAAAAAAGAGACTCCTTTTGATGTGAATTAAAATGCACCCATAATATTTCAAACATTAATTCGTCGACATCTGAAAATTAGACTGAGCACGGTTTAAATGAAAGACACTCACCTGGGTTTGCGTGAGCCCCAGAGAAGCAGCCAGCTCGGCTCTCTCCGGCAGCGCCAAGTACTGTGTGTTCTGAAAGCGCCTCTGCAGGGCGGCCAGCTGGAAGCTGGAGTAGATTGTCCGGGGTTTTCTCACTTTCTTCGGCTTGCCGTTCACCATCCTCACCTCCGGCTCCGGAATCTCTTTTTCTGTTTAAATAACCAGAACAATGAGTATTAGTGCCGATTGTCTCTGGCTGGTAACTTCAGGCTTCAGGTTAAATCACACGAAAATCCAATTTTAAGTCAAAATTCCAGTCGGATAAAATAACGAGGAAAAAAAATGAAACCACATAATGTCAGTTTTTTAACTTCAGATGCCGTATATATTCATAGCTGATGACTGTAGTCATACATATTGAAAATAATCGAAACAATCTAACAGTGAGAGAGTGAAAGAAGGTGCCCGTACCCTGTGGACTCGGCTGGGCTTGCGCTCTGCTGTAGCTCCCAGCATACTGGTGGTAGGAGGGCGTCGAAAACGAGCTGTAGTCAGTGTAGGATTTTGTCGAGTAATTTCCAGCGGATCCATTGACACCTGGGTACTGGTACTGGTACGCGTTGAGAGGCTTTCCATACGAGCTGGAACTGGGCGAGCAGTAACCGTGCGTAACTCCAGCGGCGGGGCTGTAGTAGCCAGAATCCGTGGCGGTGGACTCGGGTAAAGTAGGAGATTCCTGAGACGGATGGTGCATGGTGGAGAGTTGAAAAGAGCTCTGGAAATCTGCGGGTTTCACACTGTGGATCCTCCGGTCAAATACTCCAGTCATACCTCGAGAGGGGAACGCTAGGAATAATTTCGTAAAGCCAAGGCAGTCTAACTCCAGAGTGGTGGGAAAACTACACTAGCATGGTGGAAACGCTCTCAGGCCGTCGGGCTCTGGTGAAGACTGCAGCCAGCCCCGCAGCAAAGACTTGGTTAAATCCTACAGCGCGCTCTTACGCACTGCAGGGAGGATCTGGTTCCATTGGCCAAGACGCACACAGACACAGCTACACCCAATTCACTCTGCCAACACTCCTATAGGGGGGAAACCACCCGGGATATGCGACTGCTTTCTTCCGTTTTAATGAAGCAATGTGTGCAATGTATGTGGAGGCCATCTCGCAAATCGACGTTTTTCTTCAATAAAACGTTTTTTTTTTTCAAAGGACCTCTGTTGATATACTACCGAAAGATCATTGCGATTGTGTTATGATTCTTCATTTATGAGTCTTATTCACATGCACTCGAGATTAATCTGAACGTAAATAGTCGGACGGCAGGAAATAATGTGTCAGTAAAAACCGAATACGTGATTCAGTTAACCTCAGTGGTCAATTTTTAGTGAAGTATTTTATTTGAACGCTGCATGATGAAATATATTTTTTTAAATGAGCTTTATACATAAACTTCATTCCATATTTGAAGATTGACATTTACCACTTTTATACTTTAGCTCCTTTACTATGAATCAAAACTGAACATTTTCCCCAAATGGGTAATTAACATTCACCGTGTCGTATTAACACTCCCTATAACACGACCGTTGAATACCACATTCAGTGGTAAACAGCGCCGAACAGTGGCCATATTAAGTAACTGTACCAAAATCAGTCAAATAGCATCCGTCCAAACTGGAGGAAAAGTGTCTTCAGTAAAACTCCTGCTGCTCAAAAACGGATGGAGTTGGTTTATCAGACAAACCAGCACCACTCGGTTCTCACACTTGTCGCCAACGTCAAGCTGCACCGATAATCGGCGCGGAGTGACACATTATGGGTCATATGTTCATAGATCCGGCCAATATCGTCATGAAATTCATTTCGATTTTTTCTGAATCAACTTGGTTGATGAAATTAGGTTATGTGACACGTGTACATCAACCAAAAATCTAATAATAATAATAATAATAATAATAAATATTCAAGCAGTAGAATTATATGCAACAAATGATACATGGAACGCATTAATACAGTAGTTATTCTACAGAAAACTGAAGGGGCATTTCGAAGTATGGAAACTATTACATGTTTGTGAGTTTCTTTGATAATGTAACCCCGCAGTACGTATGAGGCAGGACTCGTGAAGTATAATAAAGTTTTTACTTTGGTACAAGTGGCTTATGAAAAGATAAAAAGTTTTAAGAGCAGAGATCTCACAAGTGACAATGCGTCTCAGCTTCCTCCTCACATTCTGCAACGTGGTAGAGTTTTAGCGAGAGGAGAGAGAAACAACAAATGTGAATCACACCTTGACACATCACCCTTGGTATTTAAGATTCAAACAAGTCAAACAAGAGCTTATGACACCGTTCACCGCACGGCAAACAAACTAATGCGTCAAGCCTCCATCAGCTTGCAGGTTAAGCACACAAACGAGGAAAGGTACAGATGGGTTCATTTTACCGGTTGGGTCTCTTGTGTGTGAGCACTCACACACCACATACAGTACGCTAACCTACTTGCAGTACAACCAGTTGGCACACGACAACGCAACACTGGAAACTGTTGGACACACACACTGAGAAATGCTGCGCAAAGCAAACAACTCGCAGTCACCGGCTTTTTGCCCATGAGGACCAGCGATTCGCCGCTGTCTGTACACCAGCCTGTTCAGAATACGTCTTAATTACTGCCCCATTTAATAGTGTTACACCCACCCCCACCACCTACATATAAAATTTTAAAAATGCAAGTTGACATATTGAAATAAGGGAAAAAGTATAAAGATAAAATAATATGATTCAGCTATAGTAGTAGATATAGATATACTGTACAGTAGATGTAGTAGCATGCAGAACATACACTTTACCAAGACTCCAACATAGTGGGTGGCGCTGTTGCACCCCAGGCGTTCGATACCGCCTTCCATTAAACCAAAGAAGAGGAAGCATCTTTTCTCTCGGCTCCCGTTTTGTGTGTTGGGGGGATGGGGCCGTTCTGAGGATGAGCGACTCCAAATATTTACCACTTGGCTAACTGAATATCTTTATTTCTGAACCGGGCTTCCCTCGCTTTTGTACATATTATTACTTTACTACGCATGAGTTCCGGTGGAATTTAGCATTTACAAAGTGGAGTATTTCTACGTCCACGAGACACGTTTAAAAGTCGACAAAATGTATTCCTCTACTGGAGGTAAGTGCTGAAGCTAGCTAACACTAGCCGCAGCTAAGTGAAGCTAGCAAAAAATCAACACACTACTTGCCGCATTTTGCTTTCATATTGGGCGGACTATCTGTGAAACCGATTAATTTGCTTTATTTATCGAGGTACAGTTAGCAGGTTTAAACCAAAGCAAATCCACAGATTAAGAACATGTTTCTGATCCAGTCGTAAGTGGCGGCATTAATAAATGAGGCGAGCTTAGCTAACATAGCATGCAACAACAATCTCCTGTTAGCCAAGTTAGCTTCGAGGGGACCTCGTTCCAAAAACTTGTAGTGAGCCCGACGAGGAGATTTTATAAAGCGGTCTACGATCTATTTATGAATATGCTAGCGTCAGAATATCGTTATCTACATCAATACATTCTTTCGACAGGATACCGAGTTAAATACGTCCTTAGATAAATATGTAGCGGCCGACCATGCTATCTAATCTCATTCACAATCTTAGCCATAGTTTGCAGTGTGCAATTTAACAGAAACTTTCAAGTGTTTGCCTACAAGACTTACTGCCTTTGTATTGTCCAATAAATGTTTTCACCCATGTTGTTATCTATAGTATTAGATACACGAGGAACCAACTTTGTTAATTTGAATACTTATAAAAGCACTGACTCACTTATATCAAGTAATAGTTATTAAAAATTCTAAGCTCATTCTTACGATTATATGATGCGTAATAGTAATTAAATCAACCCTGTATTAAACATTTGTCGCAAATGCAGACTTTCAATTGACTTTAGTTTACAAGAAATATTATTTATGGTTTCTGTGTTGTATGTCGTAAATAATTCTTCAAAATAAAGTCTGACTTGCAGCACAAGGCTGCTTCCTTGAGAAAGGGCGGTTCCAGCCAGCTAAGATAGCCAGCTTGCTCGATCCCTTCTGCAAGCATATTGATAAGAGAAAAAGAAGAAGTTGCCCTTGGATATAGACATGGCTTTGCAGAGGCGATAAGAGATCAAGACACAAAGAAATAAAGGTAGAAAGTGTTTTTAAACAGTAAGGAGTAGCAGCAAAAAGGGATAATGTAAGAATATACATGGGTTAACCGATTTCTGACCAGTAGAAAGTCACACAAATGTGGGCTTTCGGCACATCTTCTTATTTTTTTAAGTGTGTGTGAGATGAAGTTTAAGTTGTAATGTGTAATTTTTGGTCCTCTGCAGCTGCCGAGATGCTTGAGGGACCCCGTTCTTCTGGGTCAGCAAGTTCTGGTAAGGTTTCTCCCATATTCAGGCTTTTAGGCCAAAAGCTGGTCCCAGTGCTGGTTTATTGTAGTTATGGTCTTCTAGGTAAGGACTTTGAATGGTGTTGTAGACAGTAAATTTCTTTCACAATACACCACATTTAGATATCTTAATGGTAGGGCAATTTGAACTGTCTTATTCACTATACTGTGACATGTGTAATGGTTGTGACTTTTCAGGTGATTTGTAAATATGTGTTGTCTTGTGAGTTTCTGCAGATCCATTGTGTGAGCGCTGTCAGGTTTATTACTCAGTCTAAAGCAGATGCAGCATATAATTTGATGATGACACCCAAGTACTTCTTGGTCAGGATAATGCAAAGAATTGAGAGCATCTAAAAAAAAACTCTGCTCTGACATGGAAGCATCAGAATCATGTCAGAGGCTGGTGATTAAAACAGTTCCACCACCCTGATTCATGCCTGGAAAAAAATCTCATGCATTCTTTTCTAAAATAATAAAAACAATAATCCGAACTGTCTGGTGTTTGTAAAATGATTGTGCCTTTTTGTGGTTTTCTTGTTTAGACCCGCCATCTTCCCCAGTGCCAGAATATGTGTTCAAGCCACCATCACGACCGGATTTTGGCACCATGGGCAGGACAATCAAACTACAGGCCAACTTCTTTGAGATGGAAATCCCCAAACTAGAGGTCTACCATTATGACATTGACATCAAGCCTGAGAAATGTCCCAGGAGGGTCAATCGGTATGTGTAATTCATCTGCAGCCTTGGGCTCTTGGGTAGATTAGTGGCTCATTGTCCAATGATTACTACTTGTCTGTATCATTTTGCTTTTCAGTGAAATTGTGGAGCACATGGTCCAGCACTTTAAAACACAGATCTTTGGTGATCGGAAGCCAGTGTATGACGGGCGGAAGAATCTGTACACTGCCATGCCCCTGCCCATCGGCAGAGACAAAGTATGTATAACATGCAACAATTATATGTCTCAACATAGATAAAAGCAATGTTAGCGTGTGAGAAAATATGGTATAATGCTTATTTTTGCCCATCAATGTCCCAGGTGGAGCTCGAGGTGACCATTCCTGGTGAAGGCAAGGACCGCAGCTTTAAAGTGTCCATCAAGTGGGTGTCCTGCGTTAGTCTGCAAGCTCTGCACGAGGCACTATCAGGACGGCTCCCGAGCGTCCCCTTTGAGACCATCCAAGCATTGGATGTGGTCATGAGACATTTGCCCTCTATGAGGTAGGCGTGATATTGCACATGGTGATGGCTTATTTCATTATTCAACTGTGTCACTGTGATACTCAGTGTTGGGTATCATTCCGATATAGTAAAGTATCCATCACCCTTTCTGAGATTCTGCTAATAAGGACGTACTGATGGGATTGTACGACATACAGGTATACTCCAGTGGGCCGCTCTTTCTTCACTCCCTCTGAGGGGTGTTCAAACCCCCTCGGAGGGGGCAGAGAAGTGTGGTTTGGCTTCCACCAGTCTGTCAGACCTTCGCTCTGGAAAATGATGCTCAACATCGATGGTAATTTTTGCAGCTATTTATAAAAAGGCTTCCTGTAGTGCTTTTCTACAAGAATGTGTTTTTTTAATTCAAAGTTTTGCTTTGCAGTTTCTGCCACTGCCTTCTACAAAGCCCAGCCTGTGATTGAGTTCATGTGTGAGGTCTTGGATTTCAAAAGCATTGAAGAACAACAAAAGCCCTTAACCGACTCTCAAAGAGTGAAGTTCACCAAGGAAATCAAAGGTATGTGTTTTTAGGTCTGCCCTCTTTGTTGTTGTGATCTTTATATGTTTCAATCACTTGATTGCTATTCCTTATTTTCTTTTTGTTATTCCCCCTCCAGGCTTGAAAGTGGAGATAACTCATTGTGGGCAAATGAAGAGGAAGTACAGAGTGTGCAATGTAACCAGAAGACCAGCCAGCCATCAAACGTGGGAATAATCCTTCATTTCTCTTGAAAAAAATTAATACTTTGATACTTTGAATACTTTAAAAATACTTGATACTTGAATACTTTGAAAATGAATACTTACCTTTGATATCAAATTTTTGCTTTGTTAACTAAACATCAGACACATGCATCAGATTTTCTATTCAACACAATACTTCCCGTGGTCCAAAGTGTCTAGGGACTTTTCCTTGATGATACTTAGTAGTACTAATAAAAGTGGGGTGTAAAATTCATCTGCTGTTGAGAAGCCTGCAAATGGAAAATATTAAATTGGCATAGTGAGTGTGCAGCATTATTGTGGGGAAAGTTTGTGATTTTCAGTCCTGTTGTAAACTGCAGTCTGTGAATGAGAAGTATGGTTTGTGTCGCACAGGTTCCCCCTGCAGCAGGAGAATGGCCAAACTATTGAATGCACAGTAGCACAGTACTTCAAAGACAAGTACAAGCTCATTCTGCGATACCCCCACCTACCATGCCTACAGGTGGGACAGGAGCAGAAGCACACCTACCTACCTCTGGAGGTAAGCACTCACCATGTTTCCTCTCTTACGTTTTGTGATCGATTGTCTCTAACACTTTGGTCCATGTCCATCCAGGTGTGTAACATAGTGGCAGGACAGCGCTGTATCAAAAAGCTGACTGACAATCAGACCTCCACTATGATCCGTGCTACAGCCCGCTCAGCACCAGACCGTCAGGATGAGATTAGTAAGCTGGTGAGTGACATATATTTACTGAATTTAGAAACATAGCACAAAGCTGTGACACAACTTTGACACCTACTTTAGAAGATTCCAGTTCCAGAAAATTGTATCATCTTTGTGATCTTTGTAGTCACCTGATATCGGTCAGGAATAAATGCAAATACAAAAGTTTCACTCCTCGATTGTCCTGAGAACAAAACCAAAGAGGCACTGTAGCAGTTTGAGACGATTGGGAAGGAGAGATAAGAAGAATGTTCTCAAGCCAGTCAAGGACTGGACCTGTTGTTTGCTGAACGTGCTGTGGGAGGGTACCTGTGAAATGGATTGAATGCCACAACAACCCTCTGACAATTTTACCAAGAGGGACTTGGTAGTGGACAATTATCATAGACATGTAAGAAGAACTAAATGCATCAAGTTCTGACTTCTTCCTCCCTCGACAAGCATAAAAAAGGCGTAGCCTATAATTTCATGTTCCACAGGATGAGCGGACATGTTGGATAGTGACTCATCTTTCACTAACACGTTATTGCAGATGAGAAGTGCCAACTTCAACACTGACCCATACGTTCGTGAGTTTGGGGTGATGGTGAGGGACGAGATGACGGAAGTGAATGGCCGTGTTCTACAAGCACCTTCCATTCTGTATGGAGGGAGGGTACGTCGGAGTAAACGTCCTTGTCAGAACTTTGTCGATGTTGTGTCCACTGACTGTTGCTAAGAAGGATGCTTTCATTCTCAGAACAAAGCAATCGCTACACCAATCCAGGGAGTCTGGGACATGCGGAACAAGCAGTTCCACACTGGCATTGAGATCAAAGTTTGGGCCATCGCCTGCTTTGCTCCTCAGAGACAGTGCACTGAACTCCTGCTCAAGTAAGTCAGACACATGGTGCTTTTTACTGCACATTTATTTCATGCTAATGTGCGGCAAGGTTTCTTTGGTGCCTTTTTACCGATACAAGAATACAGTCATTAAGTCTGACTTTCTGAAATATAATATTAAAAAATATTTGAAAAAAACAGATTGGGGCTACTTGGAAGTCTAATGAGATGCTGAAGATGTGACATGTTACAGGTCTCTGATGTACCCAGAATGGGCATTAACTGTTCTTGAACTGCATTTGTAATTGTAGCAATCTGCATTTTTTGGTAAACATAAAAGCTAATTCAGTGAAACAAAATGAAACAGACTGACCTGTAAAGAAACATGTTCGTACCGTCTGTTTTAGAGCATTCACAGATCAACTCAGGAAGATCTCTCGGGATGCAGGGATGCCCATCCAGGGTCAGCCGTGCTTCTGTAAGTACGCCCAGGGTGCTGACAGTGTGGAGCCCATGTTCAGGCACCTCAAGTACACATACCAGGGCCTCCAGCTGGTTGTTGTCATCCTTCCCGGGAAAACACCTGTTTACGGTGAGGACATGTTATCTTCCTGTCATTCAGTGAGGAAGAAACAGTTCTTTTCTGAAAGGATAACCGATATCAATACCAATAACTGGAGATTTACACGTAAATCCAGTGGAGTTAAGTCATTAAACTTGTGTTAAACTGCTGCAAATGTCCATCTGATTCTGTGGATCAAACTTCTCTAGTATTTAACACCAGTAGTCCCTTTCTGCTATAAAATCACTTTGATTATAACCATGTGTGAACGTGAATGAATCCTGCTCCTCAGTCAATGACTATTCATATTTTATATTTTTCCATTTGTTCTTGTGACAGCTGGTGTCATGTGTCTGCTACTTCTCAGCAAGTTTTAATGCCATGTTTTTGAACGAGGACCAAAATACCACTGGGTTCTCCCAATGTGTTCGGTTTGTTTGACGCACAATAATATTTCTAATCCCTTCAGTCCAACAAGACAACAAAGGATTTAACACATGTTGCATACACTTTATAGTCCCTATTGATGCCCCGATCCTAAAGGGATGTTGACGGGTCACCATACCTGTTTGCATGTGGCCTACAGCATCAGAGCAGAAACATCAGTACTGTGGATCATCTGCAATGAACTATTGTCTTTGTGTGTTGTAGCTGAGGTGAAACGTGTTGGAGACACAGTTCTCGGCATGGCCACACAGTGTGTACAGGTGAAGAATGTTCAGAAAACAACACCTCAGACGCTCTCCAACCTCTGTCTGAAGATCAACGTCAAACTCGGCGGTGTCAACAACATCCTCCTCCCACAGGGCAGGTTAGTGGAGGAGTACAGCACTCTGACATCTGGCCCATTTGTCATCTGTGTGTTTGTTCATTAACACTGAGCAAATATTTGAAGCTTTAACTTGTGATCTTTTTTCCCAGGCCACTGGTGTTTCAGCAGCCTGTGATCTTCCTTGGTGCAGATGTGACTCATCCGCCTGCAGGAGATGGGAAGAAGCCTTCTATCGCTGCTGTAAGATGAATTGACACAGTGTCACCCACCATCAGACTCTCTCCCTTTTTAATTGTAATACAGTCACTCAGTGAGCCCCGGAGAATTATCAGCCGACAAATGTATTGTTACCAGAAACATCTTGAGAAACGATTTGCACAATTCCAATTCTTTAAGCTTCCATATGATTCGACATATTGTGCAATATTTTGATTTTTCCCACTCAGGTCGTTGGTAGTATGGACGCCCATCCCAGTCGATACTGTGCCACAGTGCGTGTGCAGCAGCACCGGCAGGACATCATCCAGGACCTGGCCACCATGGTGAGGGAGCTGCTCATCCAGTTCTACAAGTCCACACGTTTCAAGCCCACCCGGATCATCTACTACCGCGATGGCATCTCAGAAGGACAGTTCAACCAGGTGATGCACATACCAGATACAACTCAGTTTCAAAAGAAGCATAATTCACTTTATCAGTAATTAACGGGTTTGTATCTCCACCGCTTCTTCTGCTGCTTTTAACCGTTCGCCTTGTGTACATGAAGGTACTCCAGCATGAGCTGTTGGCAATCCGAGAGGCCTGCATCAAGTTAGAGAAGGACTACCAGCCTGGTATCACCTTTGTAGTCGTGCAAAAGAGACACCACACAAGACTGTTCTGTATGGACCGAAACGAGAGGGTCAGTACAAAGAGAGTAACTAATTTCTATGAAAATAGAATCCAAGATTGGCCTTGTTTTTTTTGTGATTCACATGTAACTACTGCTAGTGTGTGTGATCACACTCTGCTTGAAGCATCATATGGGACTATACACCTAAAAAGAAACTTTGCCCCACTCAGCAAATGAATGAAAAGACTGCACATGCATCATTGTGTGCAGTAAAGCTTAAACATTCAAATGAAATTAAAACATTTAAGTAGAAATGCCAAGTGTGTGCTCTAGAAACAGAATGTTTGCAACAACCGAAACCCTTTTTGCTGTATTCCTGCAGGTTGGAAAGAGTGGCAACATTCCTGCAGGCACCACGGTGGACACCAAAATCACTCACCCATCTGAATTTGACTTCTACCTTTGCAGTCATGCTGGCATACAGGTAAGAGCTGAATGGAGATGAGTTTGAAATGAGGTTAAATATGTGGGTTTGAAAAAAAAAAAACAGGCTGATAAAGTGGCTTCTGCCCTGTTAGAAAGAAATACAGCATCCACTGTGTCATCATAAGGTTTTGAAAGAACAACTTACGATCATGATCAAATTTCAGATTTTGTCAAAGGTGTGTTTTGTGGTAAGTTCCGTAATTTAGTTTGCTCAGGGTTAGGGTTAGCTGTCTTTACGTCTCCTAGTAGACAGGCTAATTGATTTTGCTGCTAGTGTGCTATGTGGTGAAGCTTTCTGTCTGACCGATGGGAAAAGTAGGCTGAGTGAGAACAACATGTCTCTCAGTGGAATATCGTCACAGGAATAAGCATAGCAAAGTACTTGAAAAGGAATGGGAAGAGGACGTAGTAGAAGTGAAGTATGCACCTGCAAGGCAATAGTTGCAGTTCATGTTTGCTACTGTCGGCCTAGAAAAAACACCAACTGTCTCCCTCCCTGTCACTCTCACCCCAACTGGTTGAGGCAAAAGGTCATCCACATTTAGCCTTGTATCTGCCTGAGGTTTTCCTCATCTGTGTCGCTTAGAGCTGCTCATGTGAATATTTGATTTCTATTAGAATGGTTCAGATGTTGAGAGATAAACTGTTGGGAATTTGCGCGACTTGACACCACCGCTTTTTGCTTGCAGGGTACAAGCCGGCCGTCTCACTACCACGTGCTCTGGGATGACAACCACTTCTCTTCAGATGAACTCCAGGTCCTCACATACCAGCTCTGCCACACATATGTACGCTGCACCCGTTCAGTTTCTATCCCAGCACCAGCCTACTATGCCCATTTGGTAGCCTTTCGTGCCCGCTATCACTTGGTGGATAAAGAGCACGACAGGTAAGGATTTGCTGTCAGTTGTGTGTACACGCATGGTGCACGCATGCACCACATGATTCCTCCCTCCTCAATTCATTACAGCTCAGAGACAGAGTTCACCAGAATGTTTTCTGTGTTTCAGCGCTGAGGGCAGTCACACATCAGGCCAAAGCAACGGGCGCGACCACCAAGCCCTGGCTAAGGCTGTTCAGATCCACCAGGACACCCTGCGCACTATGTACTTTGCCTGAGAGAGAGCACACAACCCCAGGTTAGCTTGGGCGCCACTGGTAGAACACACTACCCCTCGCTGTCTCACTGTCAGTTGTAGATAGCGTCACAGTGGTTTTTACGTCATGGTCGCCCTGACTAACTCACCTGCCAGCTACCCAGTATGTCTACACTTGTACTCCAGACCAGCCAAACCACCTAGCTTAGACCTCTTGATGAAAACGATGCCCTCTTTCTTAGGGTTTGAGCTGGAAGGGGGTTTTCATGTCGTGCGTTTAGTGTGTATTTCTTCTAGGGAAATGTATCGCGAGTAGAAATCTAGCGTTTCTGAATTTGTAGGCAGTGTCATATTGGGGAGGTGGGGGTTAGAGGAAACCTATCCACCCCCTCTCTCCTGTTTTTATTCTGTCATAGGCAGCATCAAAACATGGCGGAGCTCATTCACTTTATTTGCCTAATAATTTGCTCCTTTGACAAACATTTATCAGCCAATCAAAGCAACGTGCACTGAGCAAAATGGGTACGTCAATCAGGACTTAAGTACTTAACATGTTGAGGGTCTTGATAAAAGTGCCATTGTGAGACCACCTCTGTCATTTCTATGTAAAGCTATGAATTATTTGACCCATTGACCTAGATTGTCACTGAGGACCATTTTATGCCAAATCTGGGACAATTGCGATAAACCCTTGCAGCAACACTTGACGTTAATCTAGAGGAGGGCTTTGAGTCCTCACAGATTGAGACAACAGCCATTTTATTCTTCACTGTTTTAAACTGATCAAGTTGTACCAGTAACAACTCTCAAGCCGATAGTGTATTGGGACAGGTTCCCAACAAACTTGTTAATGTGCTCTGAGCCGCCATGTAGTAAGACAAACATTGTAGAAATCAACATAGGGAACATTTTTTTTCCTATCTCTTTGAATACTATTTTAATTTCCACCATTTTGTAATTAACATGTATGTAGCTGACTCATGTTTTAGACATTTAGGTGTTTGTGACGTGTTTTTTTTTTTCTTTCCTTCCTGACACATAATCCATGTTTTTCTTGTATATAGCAGCAGGAGAGTGTTTTTTTTTTGTCAGAACAGGATATTTGTGTGTTGTTTCCATATCAAGGAATTTGGTACCATGGTGTGCTGCAACATTTTAGAGTTAACTGATCTCAATCCCAGCTTAAGAAAAATACTCATTGACTCAGACGTTAGCTACAGGAGTCAAGAGTAGTTGTCGCACAAAAGTTTTATGCAAATGCCCTTTTGTGAGTCTTTATATGCTATAGAAATGTTCCCAGTATTTTCAGCAAGTTTTCAGTAAACGACTGAAACTTTTTTAATGGCAGGCCCACATGTAGTCCAAAAGTACACTGTTACAATTTGTATACAGATTTTAAATTCAAACGTTCTCTTGCCTTTAAGACTTTTAACAGTCTTACTAATAATGCGAGAAATGTCCCTACATCCCATCTACTGCCAAGTGAAGCTCGCGAATGTTCATAGGCTCGATTGGAAGGGATTAGTCTCTATTTTCTAACTATGCATCATTTTTAACCGAGAGATTTAGCAGTGGGGGTTTTCTCACATGAAATAGGGTCATTTATAGGTAGATAATCAGGGCTGTGTTTTTGTTGTTAGTCTTTTTTATCATGTTGCATTTAGTCTCGTTTCATAGTGCTCTTTGGCATCTTCATGCCTTTCTACCAGAACAAGGTGTATATGTGTGTACATTGGTGTGTATATATACACATATACACACGGTCATTTGTAATGTCGATTTTATAGCTTGAGAATTGGGCCTATCCTTTGTAACACACAATCTTAGCCAAACAAGATTATAAACTTTTCATGATTAATATTCAAAGACACAAAAGCACAAAGAGACCCGTGATTCTGGGTGCTAGAAAAAAAAGAAATCACTGTAAACCACCTTAAATCCTTACTAGACCGGTCCGCATGTCTCTGTACTTGTTCGATGTTTGGTCTTTTTCTCGTTTTGGCTGTGTTACCCTTTCTACTTATTTACCTGTAAAGCAACTAGAAATCCGACTGACTGTGTTTGTGGGGCATTCTGAAAATTCCGTACTTGATATTTACTGTTATGATGTCAATATTGTTCTTATCGGTGCTGGTCTCACAACATGTAAATTTGGATGCACTTTTGATGCAGAATGTGGGTATGAGTTTGCGTAGATGTGTGTTCCTCAATTGTAACAGGAGACTCTGCCATATTGTGTGACACTGGTGTAATTGCATGGAAATGGTCGTGTGTTCTACCTCTTGTTACCTGTTAAAGTGTTATGGTAACATCACACTGCTGGCCATTTCTGTATAATTACCCTGCTATCCATCTAATTGGCGTTGTCTGGAGTTTGTGCAGGTTTTAAACGCTTGATATGCATGGTGGCGAACTCGCTCTCATTTATGTAGTTGTGTGGTATATCATAGTCATACTCATTCTGATGACGCTAAGAGAGAATGTCTTCTTGTGTCCTGTAGGGTTTTAGAGGATTGAGCTGAATGACCAAATTCTACGAATCATTTTCTTTCTTTCTATGCACCAATGAAACAGTCTTTTTTTTAAATCTACCCGAACTGAACAACATTCATATCCTTGATTCGGGCAAAATAGGGGTACTTCAGTCGTCAGTACAATCACATGCAAAGAGAGCATGTCTGGAAAATATCAAATTAGACTGAAAGAGATGATCTGAGTAAAACAACAGAATCACTTCACCTTGAACTGCACGTTTCCACATATGATCATGATTTGAATGGTATGACTGGTTTACGGTGATTTCCTGGATGTCTGTTGGAGCTTGTGCTTTAGAAATGTTACCACAGGCCTTTGTAATTCAGCCACAAGCGTCTCCTATCTTACTGGACTAATGCTCGGCCTCTCAAAGGGAAGGCTCAGTGTGTCTCACAGGTTGTATTGTACTATCTCGCCGTCACTGGAGACTGATATCACTGGCGGCAGCTCAGCTAGCGAGTAGTGGAAGCGCTTGTTTGTCAGAGACGCCGGTTGGCATGTACTGGAGGGAGGTGTGAGTCATTCATGGCACTCGGCTGCCAGGAGTGTAGTAGGAAATGGTAGATCTGTATCAGGGTTCTAGTCTTTCAAAAGGAACAAACTGCCTTTAGATTTATCTGTCAAAGAGAGACAGTGATGTAAAATAGCAGTTAACCTCTGCTTGCATGCCGTGTTTGAGCTGGAGATGATTCTGGTGCGAAGTGTGTCTGTCTGTGGGCATGTTTGTATTGGACGGTCTTTGTCTCCCCACGTTCCACACATTCTCCCGTTCAAATTGAAAACCTCCATGAGAGACAGGTATGTACTTGTAGTGACGGTGGGTTTGTGTTTTACATTACCTACATCAGCACCTTACAATAGCACATGAGAATGGCATTGCTTTTCCCATTCCTTTTCCAACAGTGTTGTTCTTTGCACTAACCGAGAATCATCAAGTTTTGGTTTTTTTTGTTTGTTTTTTTTCCATCAGGTCAGAAAGGAGCTTTTGTTTTTGCGGTCTTTTCAAAGTAAGAATTGCGCAGATAGCTCTGCCGGCTGATGAGCTGGGAAATAACGAAGCGACCAGCATCCATTGTTTTTTTTTTTGTTTTTTTTTTGTAATGATCCCAATGCCTTTAAAAATGGTGATGCATGAGTGAAGCGTAGTTGCGCTGGGTGGGTCGCCTTTGTGTCTGTGGTGAGGGGGACAGACGCTTTATGCAAAAGAGGCCGACAGAAGTAACTGCTCATCCGTTGATGATTTAGACGTTGTTGGAGATGTGATGCCAAAGCGTGAGGATGGTTGAAGACTGCAAAGTGTGCCGATAATCAAGCTAAAAGAATCCTCCCCCAGATGATACATATCAATATTCAGAAGAGGCTTTTCACGTAAATCTCTTTTATAATGAGCTAAATCAAGAATGTGCGTGAATCAAATGAAAGCACCTGCCTGGAAGAATGTGGCACTACTTGACAAGTGTATTCGTGCCCAGGGTGCCTAGCAGCACCCAAACCACCTGTGACAGGAAGCGTAACAGAAATTAGAAGATGCATTTCTCAGATACTTAAATTAAATGCACATATACACCTTAGTTTGGCTGTCGTTTGGTGTGGCCAAAACCAGGACACGGAACGTTCTCCAAGTGTCTGTTTGTAAACTAAATGGCATATCATAAGCTAAATGATCAGTATGTGTTATTTGTAACGATAGCAGTTTTTTTAATGTAGCTATATGTGAAATTAGAAATAAGAGGTTGAGATGAAATAGTTTTCAGTGTAATGATCAAGCTTCGAGACTTCCTGGCTCTTCAGTGGCCCTGGAATAAAAAGCTTTCAAAGATTTCAAATGAAGTGAGAATTCATGAGTTTTTTCCAAAGCCATCACCTTGTATAGTTCTGTATCTCCTCTCCGCCCCTCATCCGTCTTTTGTAAAGGTTTCGCTGAAATTAAAACCTCTTGTAGAGTAGAACCTATTTTCCGACGTTGTTCCAAATAACATTGAATGTACTTAGAGCCTGTGTTTTTCACAATATTGTCCAGTCTGTACATTTACACTCATCTCTGCTTCTTTTGTACTGCATTTTCATTTTGTTTTTCCTGGGTTTTTTCTTATTTATAGGCTAAATTGCATAAAGTATTTTTGTCTTCATTTAATATTAGTAAGATATCTAATCAATATACAGTATGAGTCAGCCGTTAACCTGTCAGTTCTCTGGGTGTTGGCTACTGTAGTTTTAGCAGACAAACTTCACATTGGTGTATTTCAATGTTTCCCATACTTTGAGTCATTTATAGCAATTACATATGAGTAATTTTTTTCTGTTTACAATGGTCAAACCCTTATTTCATTGTAAATCTACATGCAGCACGCCTGTGACCAGTGATAACACTGCTGGACGGAGCCAAAGGTCAGTGGTTGTAACGCTACAACGTTTTCCTCCCAAACACACCACTATCGCATTAATAGAGCAGCTGCCCTCCGACCTCTCATAGATGCCAATGTGAGCCACCAGGGGGCTTCAGTGTGCTCTCAACAACCTTGAATGTCAAATCCCAAAAACGATCATTCTGATTCTTGCGCAGTGGCATTTTGTAATGATGGTAAAGACACAACCTTCAGATTGTTCCTAGAGCTTCTGCTCTTTCAGGAGGGAGAAGCTCTTCTCCGACCTGATCAGCTGCAAATAGGATTCATTTCTATGGGAAACACTGAAACAGGCGATTAGCTCGTGTTGGGGGTTGTAACTGTGGCTGTAGAGTATTTGCTTGTTAGTGTTTTGGCCTCTGCTTTAACCCGCAGTCTGATATTCACGTAAAATCCCCCAAATCCTCCCAGAGTTCACTTCACAAACACATTCGTGCCACTTTCTTCTTCTTTGCATGAGTGTGTGTGTTGCTTATTTTCATTACAAGTGGTGATTGTATTACTATGCAGCTTTATTCCCCCGATTCAAACATTTCCAATCTCTGATTTATAAGAAACCGTTGGCTGCGGCACCGTCATCCTTCCTGTGTGCATGCTGAGATAAACTTTTCTGATTAACCTTTTACCCTTCATAGACACTCGATGCACCAACATCGTGTTATGGTTTTGTCCTTTCCCTGTCACTGTTTTGTTGCTGAAGACGTCCCTTCAGTCACATGCTAGCATGCTAACATACAAAATAAAATGTTGCAATCAGCATGTTCGCCTTGTCATTGTGAACATGTTAGCATCTCTGTTTTTGCATATTAGGATTGTTTGCGGGGAACGTATGAGCAGCACATTAACAAAGTTAAGCAGCCCGTCATCTCCGGTAGCTGTAACAAAGCCAGAACGTGACTGTAATTCTTAATGCGGACATTGAGGTTTGATAAATTCTTGATTAAAAACGTTCTGGAGCTCCACTAAACCAATGCCATCCAGCTCATCTCGTGTCAGACTCGTGGGTATTTTCAATGCATGATGTGGCTTTTTATTTACCAGTTTAGTGAAAACCAAAAAAACTACCTCAGAGCATCGCTGGGTGCTATTAGCCCTGAGTAAATTGACCAAACCAATCCAAGGCCATATGGTTTGACAGCACTGATTCTGTGTGAACGTTCATAAATGGAAAGTAACAATGTTGCTATGGTCGGTTACATTTTAAGGGACCAAACTTTTGTAACTGTGCGTCAAACCTCAACATGTGACGTGATCCCTTCCTTTCCCAAACACACAAACCTCTCGGCGTAATCTAGGACTCATTTCGGAGTAAAGAAATCCTGTCTATATGTTGACAAATGTGTTTTTTCCAGCATCAGTGCAGGAGGTCGTTGGTGGTGCTGCGTCAGGTTTGAATGGAAGCTGTTGGTAGAGCAATAACGTCAGAGTGGACGGTGAGTTGATGGAAGTTTGTCCTTTTCCCCCTCTGGTCGGTGACTTTTATCAGACAGGGTTGTGCAGCAGATCGTTCTGGATCTGTTTGGATCTAGTTTTGTGCAGTGGGAGATGCTTGACGTGATCAAAAGGAGACGTTTCCCTTGCCGTGTTTGACCCTTAAGCGCAATAAACTCCAGGAGCACACCTCCTGTGTTTTCCTCTTGTCGTTCAGCGTGTAAGCAGTAGATGTGCATGTGACAATTTCACAAAGGGAATACACACATTTGAACATAGTTTGATCTGCATCTTCAAGACAACAAAAGGTACATATGAGGTTGTGTGGCAGTTCAGATTATTTCTGTCATGGGAAGACATCCAGTGTGTATGTTTGTGGTAGTGTTCTGTGTGCCTTTAGTCGGATCTTTCTCTCCCCCAGCTGCCCCCACCTTTGGGTTTGTGATTCCTTCTCCACTTTAAGGTTTGACGAAATCTGCTGCGCCTCATGAAAATAATTTCCATGCGTCTAGATGCTGCATAGAATGATCAGTATTTGTGTTTTGCACTTTCAAAGCAGTTGATTTAAGAAAAAAAATAAAAACAAAAAAAAGTGCCCCGCTTGAAGTTGGGCAAAAAAAGAGAGAACTGACGAGGTATTTTATGCTATCCATAGGAATTATAAGGAGTAATATGACTTTGAAGAGCTTTTCTAAAAGGTTGAGATAAATATCTATATCTATATATACACATTCATGAAGTACCTCATAAGCCTGATATATGCTGCATTGACTTTTTTTTTTCCTCTAGTGTACTTCACATTGTCCAATAAAATATTAACTTTCCCCTTGGAGAGGTTTGGATGTCACGTCAGGCTGTGCACGTGCCTCAGACGGCTAATCTGAGATAATCTGTCGTAACCAATTAGCTGTTACAGTTTGTGGCCAAATGCTAAAATACATGAGTCATTTATACAACGTAATGTAATCTCTCTGTTATAGCCACAACATTTGTATGTGTTGTGTCTTCTTGTCTTTACATACTCTGTGTCTTCTGTAGCCAAGATTACTGGGGTTTATTGACCAAGAGTTGACGTGCACCCTGCACGCCTCTCATGTGACTGTTGACTCGGGTTTAGCTGTGAAAGGGCTCTAACTTCTCCAACGCTCCCGCACCTTTGTCTATAAATAGCCTTAGACCGACACCACAGGTTCCTTTTTGGCCTTAAGAGTTGAACAAATTATGCACTACTATTACACCAGACCTGACAGAGAGCTCCATTCCTGTTCGGACCCATTTTCCTAAGAGTTTGTGTCATTGCCGTGTTGATCTACCTCCTATGAATGTAGGGGCTGCCCTGGAGATGAAGTCGACTGCGAAACCTTGGTTTTCACGCCCATTTAAGACAATCATCTGTATAATAATTGAAACCACCTATACTCGGTCTTGGAACTGACTTGGACTGAACACTCCATCCTCCTCTACGTTTGACCTTTTTTCAGCCATTTATATTTCTTTTGATTGTCAGTCATGGGGGAGAGGCAAGGTGACCAAAATGTCTCAGCGAAAGGCAGCACAGCCACGTGAATTCAAACCTCCCTTCATTTGTGTCATGAGCTCGTCTCGTAAGCTCTTGTTTTTGTTTTCCTTCTTCTCTCGTCCCTTATTTAAACCACGACATGCCAAAACTGAATTTGCTGTCATTCCTTTTCTGGTGAGGGTCTATATGTTGCTGATTTTTGATTTGTTCACGTCAACTGCTAAGCTCCTCGTTCTTGTTGTAAAGTTGTAAGCTTTGATTTCTATTTCACATTTCCTTTTTTTTTTTTTTTTAACAATTATGCCGAACACAAGATATGCTGTAAACCCTGTTAGGACATAATGTGAATACGTATTAATATAGTTCACTTTCTGGCTTGACTGTAAGTTGCGTTAATTAATAAAAATGTTTTAAAAGTTTTGTCACCGTGTCTGGACTGTTCTTACAATGATTTTCTGTCCATCCTAGGAGAATTCCTCATTTTAAAAAACTGTTTTTAGTCTATTGTTTGATGTTGGACTATACAACAAATTTGAATTGGATGGACTTAAACACAGGAGGCATTTAACTTTCTATTACTGTTATGCTTTATGAATCTCATTTACTAGAAAAGTGCTGATTCAATGCACAGAATTTGGTGTCATTGTATTGTTTCCCACATAAAGTCGTATTATGTTCAACCTGCAGCTGAGATACTGATCAGATGCAACAATAGTGGATTCAAACTTTATTTGGAGGATGACTGGGCCTTTGGCATACGGCATCACTGAAGATAAGGACCATGATGAGATTGTGGGTTCGTGCCACTTTCATATGGATGAAACAGGAACAAATTGGCATACAGACAATAACGAAAACAATGAGTGAAGGTCATAATTCAGACTGGCAGGATCTTTGAAAACAAGCGATCATGTCACCCTATGTTCTACAAAACACCCAACATCAATGAGAAACTAAAGACTAGACAAAATTAACTGTTTGATCATTAAGGGTTTTTTTTTCTTTTACACACTGAAGGAGTTGAGCAAACAAACATTCAACCTCTTGTTTCCAGTTGATGCAGTGACTTTTTTTTTAAAGCTACAAAACAACACTAACAGATTTATTGAACGAGGAGGGAAAAAACAAAACTACACGTTGCTCAAGACATGGCAACGACGTGCAACACTGGTTTCTCTGACAGGGACGTGTTTCATCCTTTGCTTCTCTATCATAAATCTGGTTGTCAGATAGGGAAAAAAAAAACGACGGTATTCAGGAAACAACCAAAAATAAGACTACAACAATAAGTTAATGCAAAAATATGACCAGATTTTTTTTCCGTTTCATTCTCATTGAATTTCCACATTGAATAGAAAGATCTTTCATAAAAAGTTATAAAATAAATAAGCACTCTTTCCCTTTGATTTTGAGTAGTAAAAAAGTAACATGGCGTGTTGGCCTGAGAGGAGAAAGAGCAATAAAAGCAGTGATGTTGTTGTTTTTAAGGAATATTATTTTACAGAAGTTGCCTCTTCATCTCCTCTCCGGCCTGTGTGGCTGGAAACACACACACACCACACACACACACACTCTCACACTCACTCACACATACACACACAGGCTGGTGGTCTGTGCGACTTGCTCAGCGGTCATCGGCCACACCGGTCCTCAGTACACCCAGTTTACCGGGACCCACTGAGGTTCACTGCACAGTTTGTCCACGGCAGCCTGTAGCGTCTCGAAGGCCATGTCCAGGTTGTCGTTGACGATGGTGAGGTCAAAGTAGTGACTGTAGGCGCGCTGGATTCGAGCGCTCTCGTCCACCGTCTTCCTCAGGTCCACATCCTGCCAACACATGACAACACAAGGTGAGCTGTGACCCATAAAGAGACATTTATTTTAATTCATTTTAATAACAAAAAAAAATTGTGACACAAGGATGAGCACCAACATACAAAAATGAATTTCACACGAAATATGTTTGTGAATCTACAAGTTTTGTTTGGGAGTCTTGAAGCTGTGGTAGTCAACGATGTAAGCAGCGTCACCATTGGTCAGCGACATTCAGAACGCGATTCGGC
>NW_027614402.1:12500-26820 GCF_965212315.1 Lampetra planeri | reverse complement strand
CACTCACCACCACACTCACCACTAGTACACTCACCACTACACTCACCACTACACTCACCACTACACTCACCACTAGTACACTCACCACTACACTCACCACCACACTCACCACTACACTCACCACTACACTCACCACTAGTACACTCACCACTACACTCACCACTACACTCACCACCACACTCACCACTACACTCACCACTACACTCACCACCACACTCACCACTAGTACACTCACCACTACACTCACCACTACACTCACCACCACACTCACCACTACACTCACCACTACACTCACCACCACACTCACCACTAGTACACTCACCACTAGTACACTCACCACTACACTCACCACCACACTCACCACTACACTCACCACCACACTCACCACTACACTCACCACTAGTACACTCACCACTACACTCACCACCACACTCACCACCACACTCACCACTACACTCACCACTAGTACACTCACCACTACACTCACCACTACACTCACCACCACACTCACCACTAGTACACTCACCACTACACTCACCACCACACTCACCACTACACTCACCACTAGTACACTCACCACTACACTCACCACTACACTCACCACCACACTCACCACTACACTCACCACTACACTCACCACCACACTCACCACTACACTCACCACTAGTACACTCACCACTACACTCACCACTACACTCACCACCACACTCACCACTACACTCACCACTAGTACACTCACCACTACACTCACCACTACACTCACCACCACACTCACCACTACACTCACCACTAGTACACTCACCACTACACTCACCACTACACTCACCACTACACTCACCACACTCACCACCACACTCACCACCACACTCACCACACTCACCACACTCACCACCACACTCACCACCACACTCACCACACTCACCACACTCACCACACTCACCACCACACTCACCACACTCACCACACTCACCACACTCACCACACTCACCACCACACTCACCACCACACTCACCACCACACTCACCACACTCACCACACTCACCACACTCACCACCACACTCACCACCACACTCACCACCACACTCACCACACTCACCACTAGTACACTCACCACACTCACCACACTCACCACACTCACCACTAGTACACTCTCCACACTCACCACACTCACCACTAGTACACTCACCACACTCACCACACTCACCACACTCACCACTAGTACACTCACCACACTCACCACACTCACCACACTCACCACTAGTACACTCACCACACTCACCACACTCACCACACTCACCACTAGTACACTCTCCACACTCACCACACTCACCACTAGTACACTCACCACACTCACCACACTCACCACACTCACCACACTCACCACCACACTCACCACTACACTCACCACCACACTCACCACACTCACCACACTCACCACTACACTCACCACACTCACCACCATACTCACCACCACACTCACCACACTCACCATACTCACCACCACACTCACCACACTCACCACCACACTCACCACACTCACCACCACACTCACCACACTCACCATACTCACCATACTCACCACCACACTCACCACACTCACCGCACTCACCATACTCACCACCACACTCACCACACTCACCATACTCACCACCACACTCACCACCACACTCACCACACTCACCACACTCACCATACTCACCACCACACTCACCACCACACTCACCACACTCACCACACTCACCATACTCACCACCACACTCACCACCACACTCACCACACTCACCACACTCACCATACTCACCACCACACTCACCCATCCACTTACCCGATCACTCACACAGACAAAGATCCCCCGTGTAGCCTCTACACACTGCTGGGGCAAGTGCTGTTAGTAGCGAGTAGCAGCAGCACCTATGAAGGCTACCGGCACTGTGGCACACGAGGGGGTGGCTACCAGCACCACGCCCGGCCGCCTTTGTCTCCCCCAGTGGCGATGTTCAATACACCACCGCTACACCGAGTACTCATTTGAGGCTGAGTCGACCTAGGGGAGGCCCAGGACCGGTTCAGATAATCGTCACCGACGGTGTTGGCCGTGAGTGGGAATCGAACTCGGGTTGCCAGGTTCGTAGCGCAGCGTAGCGCTAACCAATGCACCACCACTCCCCACACACTACACACACAGTGCGCTAACCGCTGCACCACCACTCCCCCCCACACACACGCAGTGCGCTAACCGCTGCACCACCGCTCCCCACTCACACACACAGTGTGCTAACCACTGCACCACCGCTCCCCCCACATACACAGTGCGCTAACCACTGCACCACCACTCCCCACACACTACACACAGTGCGCTAACCACTGCACCACCGCTCCCCCCACACTACACACAGTGCGCTAACCACTGCACCACCGCTCCCCACATGCAGATGGAATGGCGCAGGAATGTGGGGGGAGGGGCAAGGAAGAGAGTTGTGGGAGAGTTGTGGAGAGTTGGGGGAGAGAGTTGGAGAGATTTGTAGAGAGTGGGGAGAGAGTTGGAGAGAGTTGTGGGAGAGTTGTGGAGATTTGTAGAGAGTGGGGAGAGAGTTGGAGCGAGTGGGGGGAGATTTGTAGAGATTTGTGGGAGAGTTGTCGAGAGTTGTAGAGATTTGTAGAGAGTGGGGAGAGAGTTGGAGAGAGTTGGGGGAGAGAGTTGGAGAGAGTTGGGGGAGAGAGTTGGAGAGATTTGTGGGAGAGTTGTGGAGAGTTGTAGAGAGTGGGGAGAGAGTTGGAGAGAGTGGGGGGAGATTTGTAGAGATTTGTGGGAGAGTTGTCGAGAGTTGTAGAGAGTTGTGGAGAGTTGGGGGAGATTTGTGGAGAGTTTGGGGAGAGTTGGAGCGAGTGGGGGAGGACAGAGAGAATTCTTGTAACGCTCAGCGGAGACCCGCGGAGACAGGGAGAGACACAGAGACAGTGACAGACACACGCAGAGACACACAGAGACACAGTGAGACACACAGAGACACACAGAGAGACAGGGACACACAGAGACACACAGAGACACAGGAGAGAAAGGAACACACACATAGACACAGACACACAGAGACACACGGAGACACAGAGACACACAAACACAGACACACACAGAGACACAGACACACAGAGACACAGTGAGACACACAGTCACACACAGTGACACACACATACACACACAGAGACACAGACACACACAGCGACACACAGCGACACACAGACACACACAGACACACACAGAGACAGACAGACACAGTGAGACACACAGACACAAAGACACACACACACAGACACAGACACACACACACAGAGACACACAGACACACACACAGAGACACACAGACACACACACACACAGACACAGTGAGACACACACAGTCACACAGTGAGACACACAGAGACACACACAGACACAGTGAGACACACAGGGACACACAGAGACACAGTGAGACACACACAGTCACACAGTGAGACACACACAGACACACACAGACACAGTGAGACACACAGAGACACAGTGAGAGACACACAGACACACACAGCAGAATAGACAGCGAGGCGGTCCAGGTAATGAGCGCATCTGGGGATGAATCGGGGGTCCTCACGGTCATCCCCCTCACCGGGGGGGCAGGCGAGGGGGGCCCCCCCTCGCTCACCGGGGGGGCAGGCAAGGCCCCCCCTCCCGCTCCGCCCCCCGCTATGGGCAGCAGAGTTCGGGGGGCCACGCTGGTGCTGGTGTTGCTCATTGTGGGGGGCACCACGAGCCTCCTGCTGCTGCTGCTGCCCCCCACCACGAATGGGACCCCCAGGGGACCACGTGACTTCTACTCGCACGCCGTCACAGACATCCGTGGCAGACGCGTGGAGTTGGAGGCATTCCGCGGTTCGGTGAGTGTTGGGGTGTGTACCTAGCCTGGTACGGGGCTCACTCACCACCACTACGTGTGTGTGGGGGGGGGGGGTGTGTGTGGGTTTGTGTGCGGGGGGGGGGGTGTGTGAGTGTGTGTGTTTGTGTGAGAGTGTGTGGGTGTGTGGGGGGGGGTGTGTCTGTGTGAGTGTGTGTGGGGGGGGTGGGTGTGTGGGTGTGTGTGTACCTAGCCTGGCACCACGTGTGTGTGTGTGGGTGTGTCTGTGTGGGTGTGTGGGTGTGTGTGAGTGTGTGTCTGTGTGAGTGTGTCTTTGTGAGTGTGTGGGTGTGTGTGAGTGTTGGTTTGTGTGAGTGTGTGTACCTAGCCTGGCACCACGTGTGTGTGTGTGGGGTGGGTGTGTGTGTGTGGGTGTCTGTGTGGGTGTGTGGGTGTGTGTGAGTGTGTGTCTGTGTGAGTGTGTCTTTGTGAGTGTGTGGGTGTGTGTGGGTGTTGGTTTGTGTGAGTGTGTGTACCTAGCCTGGCACCACGTGTGTGTGTGTGGGGTGGGTGTGTGTGTGTGGGTGTGTCTGTGTGGGTGTGTGTGAGTGTGTGTCTGTGTGAGTGTGTCTTTGTGAGTGTGTGGGTGTGTGTGGGTGTTGGTTTGTGTGAGTGTGTGTACCTAGCCTGGCACCACGTGTGTGTGTGTGGGGTGGGTGTGTGTGTGTGGGTGTGTCTGTGTGGGTGTGTGGGTGTGTGTGAGTGTGTGTCTGTGTGAGTGTGTCTTTGTGAGTGTGTGGGTGTGTGTGGGTGTTGGTTTGTGTGAGTGTGTGTACCTAGCCTGGCACCACGTGTGTGTGTGTGGGGTGGGTGTGTGTGTGTGGGTGTGTCTGTGTGGGTGTGTGTGAGTGTGTGTCTGTGTGAGTGTGTCTTTGTGAGTGTGTGGGTGTGTGTGGGTGTTGGTTTGTGTGAGTGTGTGTACCTAGCCTGGCACCACGTGTGTGTGTGTGGGGTGGGTGTGTGTGTGTGGGTGTGTCTGTGTGGGTGTGTGGGTGTGTGTGAGTGTGTGTCTGTGTGAGTGTGTCTTTGTGAGTGTGTGGGTGTGTGTGGGTGTTGGTTTGTGTGAGTGTGTGTACCTAGCCTGGCACCACGTGTGTGTGTGTGGGGTGGGTGTGTGTGTGTGGGTGTGTCTGTGTGGGTGTGTGGGTGTGTGTGAGTGTGTGTCTCTGTGGGTGTGTGGGTGTGTGTGAGTGTGTGTCTGTGTGAGAGTGTCTGGGTGTGTGTGAGTATGTGTGGGTCTGTGTGGGTGTGTGTGTGTGCACCTAGCCTGGCACGGGGCTCGCAACCTCACCATCACGTGTGTGTGTGAGTGTGTACCTAGCCTGCCACCACGTGTGTGGGGGTGTGTGTGTGGGTGTGTCAGTGTGGGTGTGCGTGTGTGGGTGGGTGTGTTAGTGTGTGTGTGAGTGTGTCTGTGTGAGTGTGTGTGAGTGTGTGTGCACCTAGCCTGGCACAGGGCTCACTCCCCACCACGTGTGTGAGTGATGTGTGTGTGTGAGTGATGTGTGTGTGTGAGTGTGTGTGTGTGTGCCTAGCCTGGCACCACGTGTGTGTGTGTGTGTGGGGGGGTGTATGTGAGAGTGTGTGGGTGTGTGTGGGGGGGGTGTGTGTGGGTGTGGGTGTGAGTGTGGGTGTGTGTGTGTGTGTGGGTGTGTGTGCACCTAGCCTGGCACGGGGCAACCCCCACCACCACGTGTGTGTGTGGGGGTGTGAGGGTGTGTGTGGGTGTGTGTGTCTGTGTGTGGGTGTGGGTGCACCTAGCCTGGCACGGGGCACACTCCCCACCACCACAGTACACACACACACAGACACACACAGCTACACACACACACAGACACACAGACACACACAGACACACACAGCTACACACACACGCGTACACACACACAGGTACACACACACAGGTACACACACACGTACACACACACAGGTAGACACACAGGTACACACACAGGTACACACACACACAGACACACACAGGTACACACACACACACAGGTAGACACACAGGTACACACACAGGTACACACACACACAGACACACACAGGTACACACACACACACACGTACACACATACACAGACACATACACACACACAGGTACACACACACATACACACAGGTACACACACACACAGGTACACACACACACACACAGGTACATACACACACAGGTACACACACAGCTACACACACACACACAGGTACACACACACAGCTACACACACACAGGTACACACACACAGCTACACACACACCTAGGTCGACTCGGCCTTAAGCGAGTACCTTGCGATACAAAGGCGGCCGGGAGTCGTCGCTGGCCACCCAAGCGCCTCGCACCACTCTGCCGTCATCACC
Source organism: Lampetra planeri (assembly GCF_965212315.1). Taxonomy (NCBI): domain Eukaryota; kingdom Metazoa; phylum Chordata; class Hyperoartia; order Petromyzontiformes; family Petromyzontidae; genus Lampetra; species Lampetra planeri. The sequence goes on along the minus strand of NW_027614402.1, from coordinate 20,539 downwards.
ACTTGCCCCAACTGCCTCTTAACGGCTATACGGGGGACCTTTGTGTGTGTGTGTGTCTTTGTCTGTGTGTAGGTGTGACTGTGTGTGTGTATCTGTGTGTGTGTATCTGTGTGTGTGTCTGTGTGTATGTGTCTGTGTGTGTGTGTCTGTGTGTATGTGTCTGTGTGTGTGTCTGTGTGTGTATGTATCTGTGTTTATGTATGTGTGTGTATGTATCTGTGTGTGTCTGTGTCTCTGTGTGTGTGTCTGTGTGTATGTATCTGTGTGTGTGTCTGTGTGTATGTATCTGTGTGTGTCTGTGTGTCTCTGTGTGTGTGTCTGTGTGTATGTATCTGTGTGTGTGTCTGTGCGTATGTATCTGTGTGTGTGTCTGTGTGTGTGTGTATCTGTGTTTATGTATGTGTGTGTATGTATCTGTGTGTGTCTGTGTGTATGTATCTGTGTGTGTGTCTGTGTGTATGTATCTGTGTGTGTGTGTCTGTGTGTATGCATGTGTGTGTATGTGTGTGTGTGTATCTGTGTGTTGTAATGTGTGGGGAGCGGTAGTGCAGTATCTGAACCGGTCCTGGGACTCCCCTAGGTCGGCTCAGCCCTAAATGAGTGCCTGGTGTGGTGGTGGTGTAGTAAACATCGCCACTGGGGAGACAAAGGCGGCCGGGCGTGGTGCTGGCCACCCACCCCCTCGTGTGCTGTGCTGGCCTTCATAGGTGCTCGCTAACAGCACTTGCCCCACGCAGTCTGTTGAGGCTACACGGGGGATCTTTAGCTTTGTTGTCTGTGTGTATGGATCGGTGGCTGTGTGTCTGTGTGTGTATGTCTGTGTGTCTCTGTCTATGTGCATGTCTGTGTGTGTCTTTGTGTGTATGTGTGCATGTCTGTGTGTGTATGTGTGTGTGTCTGTCTATGTGTATGTCTGTGTGAATCTGTCTATGTGTGTGTCTGTGTGTGTGTGTGTATCTGTATGTGTGTCTGTGTGTGTGTCTGTGTGTGTGTCTGTGTCTGTGTGTGTCTATGTGAGTGTGTGTGTCTGTGTGTGTGTCTATGTGTGTGTCTATGTGTGTGTGTGTATGTGTGTCTGTATGTGTGTCTGTGTGTGTGTCATTGCAATGTGAATGTAATTACGTCTCTGTCACGTGACTGCTTGCGTGGCGTTTGTGGGTGTGGGGCGTGCGAGTGTCTGTGTGTGTGTCTGTGTGTGTGTCTGTGTGTGTGTGTCTATGTGTCTGTGTGTGTGTGAGTGTGTGTGTCTGTGTGTCTGAGTGAGTGTGTGTCTGTGTGTGAATATGTGTGAGTGTCTGTGTCTGGATCAGTGTGATTGTGTATATGTGTGAGTGTGTGTGTCTGTGTGTCTGGACCAGTGTGGGTGTGTGAGTGTGTGTGTGAATATGTGTGAGTGAGTGAGTCTGTGTGAGTTAGTCTCTGTCTGTGTGTGTTTATGAGTGTGTGTGAGTGAGTATGTGAGAGGGTGTGTGTGAGTCTATGCGTGAATCTGGCAAGGATTATTCAACATCGCCTTGCTAGGCACGCTGAGGAGAGGCTTGCAGAGCCCCAATGCGGTTTCAGGAAAGGGCGGTCATGCACAGATGCCATATTTTCTGTCCGTCTGCTACAGCAGAAGTGTAGGGAATTCCAACAAGACCTACATCTCTGCTTTATTGACCTGGTCAAGGCCTATGATACCATCAGTAGGCCTGGGCTCTGGGTTGTTCTTCGTGCTTTCGGAGTCCCTGACCCTCTGCTCACGATCATTAAGGACCTTCATGATGGTGAGCGGGCCCGGGTAAAACTACGTGGCCGGGAGTCGGAGCCTTTCCCTGTACACCTTGGGGTGCGACAGGGATGTCCTCTGGTTCCCACATTATTTAACATCTATTTCGACTGCGTAGTTCGTGAAGCCTTCACTAGCTGTACCGGGGGAATTTCCATTTGGTACAGATATAATGGGAGGCTGATCGACGCCCGGGTGCGATCAAAGGATGGCTCCCTATTGGTCAACCACGTTATGTATGCCAATGATTTGGTAATAGCTGCTCATTCAGAGGAGGAGTTGGAGACGCTGCTGCTGAGACTGGAGCGTGCCACTAAGAGGTGGGGCCTTACCATCAACCCCACCAAAACTAAGCACCTGCCTGGGTATTTTGTACCATCGGACACTCCACCCCCACAACTCCCAATCGGTGATGGGGCAGTTGTGGAGAGAGTGGAGAGTTTCCCATACCTGGGCAGTGTGCTTATGACCGGCTCCAGTTTATCAGCAGAGGTCTCACTCCGAATCAGTCGAGCGGCAATATCTTTTCATCGGTTGCGTAACGCTGTGTGGAAGCTACCTGGTCTGTCGCTCCGCACGAAGCTTCAGGTCTTCTCGGCCACGGTCATTCCCTCCCTTCTCTACGCTTGCGAAACGTGGACCCCCCTAATGGAGCATCTTCGCCGTTTGGAAACATTTAGGCTGGCCTGCCTACGATCCATCCTGGGTTTTACCAGGCTGGATTGTGTGAGGAGCTCACAAATCCTTGAAAGATCTGAGCAAAGTCCCATCGGTGAGCTCCTCCGGCAGGCAAGGCTGCATTGGCTGGGTCATGTAGCCCGCATGCCCAGCCACCGCATGCCTAAACAGCTTTTGTTCAGCCGGATCGAGGGGGCTAAACGGGCGCGGCACGAGCTAGAGAAGAGATGGAGTGATTCATATTCTCAGGTTTTTTCGGTAAAGTCACGTAGGTAAAACATTAAAAGTAATGAAAGTAAAATAAAACAAAACAAAAATAAAAAAACCCGTGGCACCTGCTGGGTCTGCCCCTTATTTTTGTTTTGTTTTATTTTACTTTCATTACTTTTAATGTTTTACCTACGTGACTTTACCGAAAAAACCTGAGAATATGAATCATTGCAGTCACGAAAGCTTCAAATCTAGAAAGATGGAGTGATGTGGTACAGGAGGACGTGGAGCTGAGTGGACTTGCCGATGACTGGTACCAGCGGTGTCAAGATCGGCCTCTGTGGAGGAGGCTCGTGAAGGACGCTACTGGGCAGTTGGAGGCAGTCGCCCTCCAACAACAACGGAGGGCGGAGGAGCAACGCTCACAACAACGAGCGGAGTGCCGGGTGGCTAAAGCACAACAAGTTGGTACAGTAGAGGGCACAGGTGGTGCATCAGCCAGTCATCTCGGTCATCTCGGTCAGTCGACCCGTGGCACCTGCTGGGTCTGCCCCGTGACCTCCTGCCAGCGGGCGTTCGACACTTCACGTGGCCTCAAGGTGCACATGGCCTGGCACAAGCGTCGTGGTGACGTCACCGCCACTTAGTGGCGAATGGCGGTTGTTGTTGTGTGGGTACACCTGTGTGTGTGTACCTGTGTGTGTGTGTACGTGTGTGTGTGTACCTGTGTATGTTTACCTGTGTGTGTGTGTACGTGTGTGTGTGTACCTGTGTATGTTTACCTGTGTGTGTGTGTACCTGTGTGTGTGTGTGTGTACACCTATGTGTGTGTGTACCTGTGTGTGTGTGTGTGTACACCTGTGTCTGTGTGTGTGTACACCTGTGTCTGTGTGTGTAGGTGTCTCTGGTGGTGAATGTGGCGAGCGAGTGTGTGTGTACACGTGTGTGTACACGTGTGTGTACAGCTGTGTGTGAACACCTGTGTGTGTGTCTACCTGTGTGTGTGTACCTGTGTGTGTGTACACCTGTGTGTGTGTGTACCTGTGTGTGTGTACCTGTGTGTGTCTACCTGTGTGTGTGTACCTGTGTGTGTGTACACCTGTGTGTGTGTGTACCTGTGTGTGTGTACACCTGTGTGTGTGTACCTGTGTGTGTGTACCTGTGTGTGTGTAGGTTTATGTTTAATTCGTAGTTTAGTGGTGGTTAATTGAAGGTGGAGGGGTTACCAGCCCCTCGCACCCGTCCAGAGCCCCCGTTTAGCCACTGTGGTGGTCACAGACGCCATGAGGGGAGAGGCCAATGGGCATTGGCCCTCCCCCCACAGCACTGCCCACCACAGTGTTGCCCGTCCGGCACCACAGTAGGGGGCACAGGTGGTGCATCAGCCAGTCATCTCGGTCATCTCGGTCATCTCGGTCAGTCGACCCGTGGCACCTGCTGGGTCTGCCCCGTGACCTCCTGCCAGCGGGCGTTCGACACTTCACGTGGCCTCAGGGTGCACATGGCCTGGCACAAGCGTCGTGGTGACGTCACCGCCACTTAGTGGCGAATGGCGGTTGTTGTTGTTGTTGTGTGTGTGTATGTGTGTACACGTGTGTGTACACCTGTGTGTGTGTGTGTACCTGTGTGTGTGTACCTGTGTGTGTGTGTATGTAGGTGTCTCTGGTAGTGAACGTGGCGAGCGAGTGTGTGTGTACACCTGTGTGTGTGTACACCTGTGTGTGTGTACACCTGTGTGTGTGTACCTGTGTGTGTGTACCTGTGTGTGTGTGTGTACCTGTGTGTGTAGGTGTCTCTGGTGGTGAACGTGGCGAGCGAGTGTGTGTGTGTACACCTGTGTGTGTGTACACCTGTGTGTGTGTACCTGTGTGTGTGTACACCTGTGTGTGTTTACCTGTGTGTGTGTTTACCTGTGTGTGTGTACACCTGTGTGTGTGTGTACCTGTGTGTGTGTTTACCTGTGTGTGTGTACACCTGTGTGTGTGTGTACCTGTGTGTGTGTTTACCTGTGTGTGTGTACACCTGTGTGTGTGTACCTGTGTGTGTGTACACCTGTGTGTGTGTACCTGTGTGTGTGTACACCTGTGTGTGTGTACCTGTGTGTGTACACCTGTGTGTGTGTGTGTGTGTACACCTGTGTGTGTGTGTGTGTGTACACCTGTGTGTGTGTGTGTGTACCTGTGTGTGTGTGTGTGTACCTGTGTGTACCTGTGTAGGTGTCTCTGGTGGTGAACGTGGCGAGCGAGTGTGTGTGTACACCTGTGTGTGTGTACACCTGTGTGTGTGTACACCTGTGTGTGTGTACCTGTGTGTGTGTACCTGTGTGTGTGTGTGTACCTGTGTGTGTAGGTGTCTCTGGTGGTGAACGTGGCGAGCGAGTGTGTGTGTGTACCTGTGTGTGTGTACACCTGTGTGTGTGTACCTGTGTGTGTGTACACCTGTGTGTATTTACCTGTGTGTGTACACCTGTGTGTGTGTGTGTACCTGTGTGTACCTGTGTAGGTGTCTCTGGTGGTGAACGTGGCGAGCGAGTGTGTGTGTGTACACCTGTGTGTGTGTACCTGTGTGTGTGTACACCTGTGTGTGTGTACACCTGTGTGTGTGTACCTGTGTGTGTACCTGTGTGTGTGTGTGTACCTGTGTGTGTAGGTGTCTCTGGTGGTGAACGTGGCGAGCGAGTGTGTGTGTGTGTGTGTACCTGTGTGTGTGTACACCTGTGTGTGTGTACCTGTGTGTGTGTACACCTGTGTGTATTTACCTGTGTGTATTTACCTGTGTGTGTACACCTGTGTGTGTGTGTGTGTACCTGTGTGTACCTGTGTAGGTGTCTCTGGTGGTGAACGTGGCGAGCGAGTGTGTGTGTACACCTGTGTGTGTGTACACCTGTGTGTGTACCTGTGTGTGTGTGTGTACCTGTGTGTGTAGGTGTCTCTGGTGGTGAATGTGGCGAGCGAGTGTGTGTGTGTACACCTGTGTGTGTGTACACCTGTGTGTGTGTACACCTGTGTGTGTGTACACCTGTGTGTATTTACCTGTGTGTGTACACCTGTGTGTGTGTGTGTACCTGTGTGTACCTGTGTAGGTGTCTCTGGTGGTGAACGTGGCGAGCGAGTGTGTGTGTACACCTGTGTGTGTGTACACCTGTGTGTGTGTACACCTGTGTGTGTGTACACCTGTGTGTGTGTACACCTGTGTGTGTACCTGTGTGTGTGTGTGTACCTGTGTGTGTAGGTGTCTCTGGTGGTGAACGTGGCGAGCGAGTGTGTGTGTACACCTGTGTGTGTGTACACCTGTGTGTGTGTACACCTGTGTGTGTGTACACCTGTGTGTGTACCTGTGTGTGTGTGTGTACCTGTGTGTGTAGGTGTCTCTGGTGGTGAACGTGGCGAGCGAGTGTGTGTGTACACCTGTGTGTGTGTACACCTGTGTGTGTGTACACCTGTGTGTGTGTACACCTGTGTGTGTACCTGTGTGTGTGTGTGTACCTGTGTGTGTAGGTGTCTCTGGTGGTGAATGTGGCGAGCGAGTGTGTGTGTGTACACCTGTGTGTGTGTACACCTGTGTGTGTGTACACCTGTGTGTGTGTACACCTGTGTGTATTTACCTGTGTGTGTACACCTGTGTGTGTGTGTGTACCTGTGTGTACCTGTGTAGGTGTCTCTGGTGGTGAACGTGGCGAGCGAGTGTGTGTGTACACCTGTGTGTGTACACCTGTGTGTGTACACCTGTGTGTGTGTACACCTGTGTGTGTGTACCTGTGTGTGTGTACCTGTGTGTGTGTACACCTGTGTGTGTGTACACCTGTGTGTGTGTGTGTACCTGTGTGTGTAGGTGTCTCTGGTGGTGAACGTGGCGAGCGAGTGTGTGTGTGTACACCTGTGTGTGTGTACACCTGTGTGTGTGTACCTGTGTGTGTGTACACCTGTGTGTATTTACCTGTGTGTGTACACCTGTGTGTGTGTGTGTGTACCTGTGTGTACCTGTGTAGGTGTCTCTGGTGGTGAACGTGGCGAGCGAGTGTGTGTGTGTACACCTGTGTGTGTGTACACCTGTGTGTGTGTACACCTGTGTGTGTGTACACCTGTGTGTGTACCTGTGTGTGTGTGTGTACCTGTGTGTGTAGGTGTCTCTGGTGGTGAACGTGGCGAGCGAGTGTGTGTGTGTACACCTGTGTGTGTGTACACCTGTGTGTGTGTACCTGTGTGTGTGTACACCTGTGTGTGTGTACACCTGTGTGTGTGTGTGTACACCTGTGTGTACCTGTGTAGGTGTCTCTGGTGGTGAACGTGGCGAGCGAGTGTGGCTACACGCAGGCTCACTACGCGGCCCTGCAGAAGCTCTACCGAGAGCTGGGCCCCACTCACTTCAAGGTGCTTGCGTTCCCCTGCAATCAGTTCGGGGCACAGGTGAGAATGCACGTGGGGAGGGGGGGGGGTGGCGGTGATGATGGTGACGATAATGGTCGTGGTGATCTTCTTGGTTCTTTCGGTAAAGTCACGTAGAATGGAAATAATAAAATAAAACATTATTAAATAATTCTCACGACGTTTCGGCCACAACGCAAGCAGCCGTCCTCAGGTGGAGACCAGGTCTGTCGGGGAGACAGCGTCTGTTGAGGATGGTGGTGATGGTGGTCGTGGTGATATTGAGGATGGTGGTGATGGTGCTGATGGTGATGATGGTTGTGGTGATGTTGAGGATGGTGGTGATGTTGAGGATGGTGGTGGTGGTGGTGTTGAGGATGATGATGATGATAGTGATGATGATGATGATGGTCGTGGTGATGTTGAGGATGGTGGTGATGGTGGTGGTGATGATGATGATGGTCGTGGTGAGGTTGAGGATGGTGGTGATGGTGGTGATGATGATGATGATGATGGTCGTGGGGATGATGGTGATAATGATGGTGGCGGTGATGATGATGACTGATGGTGATGATGATGGTCGTGGCGATGTTGGTGGTGGTGGTGGTGGTGATGATGATTATAGTGGTGGTGATGATGGTGATAATGATGGTGGTGATGATGATGATGATTGATGTTGATGTTGTTGGTGGTGGTGATGATGGTGGTGGTGGTGATGATGATGGTGGTGATGATGATGGTGGTGGTGGTGGTGATTATGATGGTGGTGGTGTTAGTAGTGATGATGATGGTGGTGGTGATGATGATGGTGGTGGTGGTGATGGTGGTGATGTTGATGTTGGCGATGTTGATGATGGTGGTGATGATGGTGGCGATGTTGATGATGTTGATGTTGGTGATGTTGATGTTGGTGATGTTGGCGGTGTTGATGTTGGCGATGTTGATGATGTTGATGTTGATGATGATGATGTTGTTGGTGGTGTTGATGTTGGCGATGTTGGTGATGATGTTGATGTTGG
>NW_027614402.1:0-5000 GCF_965212315.1 Lampetra planeri | reverse complement strand
ACCACCACTCACCACTACACTCACCACCACTCACCACTACACTCACCACCACTCACCACTACACTCACCACCACTCACCACTACACTCACCACCACTCACCACTACACTCACCACCACTCACCACTACACTCACCACCACTCACCACTACACTCACCACCACTCACCACTACACTCACCACCACTCACCACTACACTCACCACACTCACCACCACACTCACCACCACACTCACCACTACTCACTACACTCACCACTACACTCACCACCACTCACCACTACACTCACCACCACTCACCACTACTCACCACACTCACCACCACTCACCACACTCACCACTACTCACCACTACACTCACCACCACTCACCACTACACTCACCACCACTCACCACTACACTCACCACCACTCACCACTACACTCACCACCACTCACCACTACACTCACCACCACTCACCACTACACTCACCACCACTCACCACTACACTCACCACCACTCACCACTACACTCACCACCACTCACCACTACACTCACCACCACTCACCACTACACTCACCACCACCACTACACTCACCACACTCACCACCACACTCACCACCACACTCACCACTACTCACTACACTCACCACTACACTCACCACCACTCACCACTACACTCACCACCACTCACCACTACTCACCACACTCACCACCACTCACCACACTCACCACTACTCACCACTACACTCACCACCACTCACCACTACACTCACCACCACTCACCACTACACTCACCACCACTCACCACTACACTCACCACCACTCACCACTACACTCACCACCACTCACCACTACACTCACCACCACTCACCACTACACTCACCACCACTCACCACTACACTCACCACCACTCACCACTACACTCACCACCACTCACCACTACACTCACCACCACCACTACACTCACCACACTCACCACCACACTCACCACCACACTCACCACTACTCACTACACTCACCACTACACTCACCACCACTCACCACTACACTCACCACCACTCACCACTACACTCACCACCACTCACCACTACACTCACCACCACTCACCACTACACTCACCACCACTCACCACTACACTCACCACCACCACTACACTCACCACACTCACCACCACACTCACCACCACACTCACCACTACTCACTACCACTCACCACCACACTCACCACCACACTCACCACCACTCACCACTACACTCACCACCACTCACCACTACACTCACCACCACCACTACACTCACCACACTCACCACCACACTCACCACCACACTCACCACTACTCACTACACTCACCACTATACTCACCACACTCACCACTACACTCACCACTACACTCACCACCACACTCACCACACTCACCACTACACTCACCACCACACTCACCACCACACTCACCACACTCACCACTACTCACCACACTCACCACTACACTCACTACTACACTCACCACCACTCACCACTACTCACCACTACTCACCACTACTCACCACTACACTCACCACTACACTCACCACCACACTCACCACACTCACCACTACTCACCACTACACTCACCACACTCACCACACTCACCACTACTCACCACTACACTCACCACCACACTCACCACACTCACCACTACTCACCACTACTCACCACTACACTCACCACTACACTCACCACTACACTCACCACACTCACCACACTCACCACTACTCACCACTACACTCACCACCACACTCACCACACTCACCACTACTCACCACTACTCACCACTACACTCACCACTACACTCACCACTACTCACCACTACTCACCACTACTCACCACTACACTCACCACCACACTCACCACACTCACCACTACACTCACCACACTCACCACACTCACCACTACTCACCACTACACTCACCACCACACTCACCACACTCACCACTACACTCACCACACTCACCACTACACTCACCACACTCACCACACTCACCACTACTCACCACTACACTCACCACCACACTCACCACACTCACCACTACACTCACCACACTCACCACACTCACCACTACTCACCACTACACTCACCACTACTCACCACACTCACCACTACACTCACCACTACTCACCACACTCACCACTACACTCACCACCACACTCACCACTACTCACCACTACTCACCACTACACTCACCACTACTCACCACACTCACCACTACTCACCACTACACTCACCACCACACTCACCACACTCACCACTACACTCACCACCACACTCACCACTACTCACCACTACTCACCACTACACTCACCACACTCACCACACTCACCACTACTCACCACACTCACCACTACACTCACCACCACACTCACCACTACTCACCACTACTCACCACTACACTCACCACACTCACCACACTCACCACTACTCACCACTACACTCACCACTACTCACCACACTCACCACTACACTCACCACCACACTCACCACTACTCACCACTACTCACCACTACACTCACCACACTCACCACACTCACCACTACTCACCACTACACTCACCACTACTCACCACACTCACCACTACACTCACCACCACACTCACCACTACTCACCACTACTCACCACTACACTCACCACACTCACCACACTCACCACTACTCACCACTACACTCACCACTACTCACCACACTCACCACTACACTCACCACCACACTCACCACTACTCACCACTACTCACCACTACACTCACCACACACTCACCACACTCACCACTAACTCACCACACTCACCACACTCACCACTACTCACACTACACTCACCACCACACTCACCACAACTCACCACTACACTCACCACTCACCACCACACTCACCACACTCACCACCACACTCACCACCACACTCACCACACTCACCACCACTCACCACCACACTCACCACCAACTCACCACACTCACCACCACTCACCACCACTCACCACCACTCACCACTACACTCACCACCACTCACCACCACTCACCACTACTCACCACCACTCACCACCACTCACCACCACTCACCACTACTCACCACCACTCACCACTACACTCACACACCCACACTCACCACCACTCACCACCACTCACCACCACACACACCACCACACTCACCACCACTCACCACCACTCACCACCACTCACCACTACTCACCACTACACTCACCACCACTCACCACTACTCACCACCACTCACCACCACTCACCACCACTCACCACTACTCACCACCACTCACCACACACTCACCACCACACTCACCACCACTCACCACTACTCACCACCACTCACCACACTCACCACCACTCACCACCACTCACCACCACACACCACTACACTCACCACACACTCACCACCACTCACCACCACTCACCACCACTCACCACCACTCACCACACTCACCACCACTCACCACCACTCACCACTACTCACCACCACTCACCACCACTCACCACTACTCACCACCACTCACCACCACTCACCACACTCACCACCACACTCACCACCACACTCACCACCACACTCACCACCACACTCACCACCACTCTCACCACCACACTCACCACCACACTCACCACCACACTCAACCACCACTCACCACCACACTCACCACCACACTCACCACCACACTCACCACCACACTCACCACCACTCACCACCACTCATCACCACACTCACCACCACACTCACCACCACACTCACCACCACACTCACCACCACTCACCACCACTCACCACTACACTCACCACCACACTCACCACTACACTCACCACCACTCACCACTACACTCACCACCACACTCACCACCACTCACCACTACTCACCACCACTCACCACCACTCACCACCACTCACCACTACTCACCACTACACTCACCACCACTCACCACTACTCACCACCACTCACCACCACTCACCACCACTCACCACTACTCACCACCACTCACCACTACACTCACCACCACACTCACCACCACTCACCAACACTCACCACCACACTCACCACCACTCACCACCACTCACCACCACTCACCACCACTCACCACCACTCACCACACTCACCACTACACTCACCACCACACTCACCACTACTCACCACCACTCACCACCACTCACCACCACTCACCACTACTCACCACCACTCACCACTACACTCACCACCACACTCACCACCACTCACCACTACTCACCACCACTCACCACCACTCACCACCACTCACCACCACACACCACTACACTCACCACCACACTCACCACCACTCACCACCACTCACCACCTACTCACCACCACTCACCACACTCACCACCACTCACCACCACTCACCACTACTCACCACCACTCACCACCACTCACCACTACTCACCACCACTCACCACCACTCACCACTCCACCACCACACTCACCACCACACTCACCACCACACTCACCACCACACTCACCACCACTCACCACCACTCCACCACCACACTCACCACCACACTCACCACCACACTCACCACCACTCACCACCACACTCACCACCACACTCACCACCACACTCACCACCACACTCACCACCACACTCACCACCACTCACCACCACACTCACCTCCACACTCACCACCACACTCACCACCACACTCACCACACTCACCACCACTCACCACTACACTCACCACACTCACCACTACCACTCACCACCACTCACCACTACACTCACCACCACACTCACCACCACTCACCACCACTCACCACCACACTCACCACCACACTCACCACCACACTCACCACCACACTCACCACCACTCACCACCACACTCACCACTACTCACCACCACACTCACCACCACACTCACCACTACCACCACTACCACCACCACACTCACCACTACACTCACCACCACACTCACCACCACTCACCACCACACTCACCACCACACTCACCACCCACACTCACCACCACACTCACCCACCACACTCACCA
>NW_027614401.1:0-26823 GCF_965212315.1 Lampetra planeri | reverse complement strand
TGCTTTGTTCATGGACCCAAGCAGCTGAGCAGAGCATGGATAATGATGCTAGTGTGAACAACCTGTAATTAAACTGCAAATCAAAACTTATTCTTACACAAACCACTTAAAGAAACATATTTCCCAGCTTGGGAAAAAGATGAGAGGATGAAAAAGGCTTATTGCTGGAAAAAAAAAAAATCTTGGCCAGGAAATGAAACGTGAGTATCTGCTTCCTCCAGTTGGAGCCACAGCACACTGATCATGGGACAACGGTGAAGGGCTGATAGGGGAGCATCTTTTGTCGTTCATTGATGGCGTAAATCCAGCCCGGTTTGACAAAATTCAGATTGCCGTTGTCCATCAGCGCCTGGAAGGAAGGCGAGGCAGACAGAAACATAACATATATGTAGCCTTTAAGACCAAAGCAACACCTCCAACAATTTCAATCAATCAACAAACTCTTGATTTCAAAGAGTTTCCACTTTGATTGGGAGCTAGCTAAGAAACGTAGGAAGATTTTGTACCTCTCCTTTGCAGATCCAAATTATAAATGCTTTATATTGTTATTTTATTAACTAATATCATTATTACTATTTTTGCAAAAAATGAATAATAAAATTAAGTGCTTATCGATGGAAAGGAAACAGCTGATGTATTGAATCGTGTTCAATGACTTTCCTTTCACATTGAAAGGTCTACAGGTTTGCAAGAGCAAAATAAAACAACAGACAAAAGGCCGATGAAACATGAGATGGAGAATAACAAGAACATCAACTTACGTCTTCAAAGGAGTCATGCCACCCTTCGCTGGTCACCACAAACTGCACGCTCTCTGTCATGTAGTCCTCCATCACTCTAGAGCACAGACAAAGTTTGAATTTTGAAGAGTTCCTCTTGTCCCCTGTGACTGTTGGTGGTTACCCCTAAAACTAAAACTCACCCGTTAAAAGCTACAATGTAACGTGTCAGTAGCCGCCGCTCATTGCTGGGGAACTTTCCGTAGAGGAAAAAGTGCTTTCCTGTAAGGAAGTCTGCAAGAAGAGAGAGATCACCTTTTACTGACCTGTCTGACAGGGAGGAGAGGATTTCTGTTCGTGTACAAGGGAAACAAACGTAGAAGACAAAAAAATGAGCAGACGTACTCGGAAGCTCAGGAATGGGATGATCCTCCTCAGTCTCAGCATCTGTATTTTCATCTGTTGACCCCCCGTATGGATCCTCCTCTTCCACGGCGTTTCCTTTTGCTGGGGCTTTCTTCTGTCTGCTCTCAGTTTCCACCCTGCCACAAAAACACAGTGTGAAAAGCTGTACTTTTTTCTGAAAAGTATTAATAAAGATGATAAACTTTATTTGTATAGCACCTTTCATATACGTATATAAGTAGCTCAAAGTGCTTCACAATAAAATGATTAAAATACACTGAAACAAGGATGAAACAGCAGAAACATACAAGACTTTCAAACACATAAAACAACAGATACAGATGAAGTATGAAGCTTCAGACGGTTTAAAGCGCGTGGCGCAGGGCACATACTGTAGTCCATGTCCAAAGTGGCATTGCTAATTAGATTCAAGCGCATTTTCATGCCATGGGCCCTTGCCGTCTAACTAGCGAATGAACTTGTTCTTTGGGTGTGTTGGTCTGAAACGATGGTGCATTGATAGTTAAATGAAGCAGAAAGCAAATGGGCCACTGACCAAAAACCGAACAAAAACCTGCTCTAAAGTCAACGGCGCTGTATTTGACTGTTAATTCGAGTATACAAAAGATTACAAATAAAACTATGACACAATGTGAAAGGTTATGATGGGGCCCATTCTAATATCAGAAAGATGTCTTAATGGTCATTAACAGGATCAGCACCTCAGGGAGCTCTGTGGCTCCTGACAGCTGGGCTCTTATCTGATGACAGCAGGTTGGAACAATATTCTACAGGTATTTAGTAAGACATTTGTTGTATTAGTAACACCTGCACTAACCTGCTGTCTCCTCAGCTGGGACGCGTTCACACGAAAATTTGCCATCTAACTAGCAATCTAGGTGCACCACTTTCAGGGAATGAGAGGTGACACTGATTGGTTTATGGAATGATCCACCCAGAACACACCTAGGACTAATTCTCAGAGTAGGTCCAAGAGGAGACCACATACATCCATACATAGGGATCCACTGAACTGGGCACATCAACAACACACCACATCTCTGTATCACACACCGGAACCAACAGGTGATGCTCAGTACTGTGTGATTCATAGACATGAGTCAATGGGGTAGAAAAAATGATCGGTATTCATTTTCAGAGATGTAGTCGATAGGCCATGAAGGACCAAAGACAACATCAACATCATTTCTGTGATTGACTCTGCTTACCTCTGCAGCTCATCCTCCGTGTCCACTGCAGAGTCATTGTCGCCCTCTGTGAAATGAATGTTTCAGTCTGTCAATACATCCTGACAACAGACAATTTTAAATAATTCAAAAGATGCATGCACATGTCATTTAAAAACTGTACTGCCAGTGTAAATCCATTTGTGATGTAAAACGTAAGCTTGTTGCTCTGTGACGCTTACTGGGACAACAGCACACGGAAAGTCAACCAGGACTTTAGGTTCATTTAGTTCTGTCTTAATTTTCATAGCTTGGTGGCAACATCCCTATTAAAGTCATGTGCTCTTGAAGGGTGTGTGTGTGTGTGTGTGTGGTGAGAGGTGTGTGTGTGTGTGTGGGCGGGGGAGGGGGGTGGTATGTGTTTCATAAATCAGTGTTTGTTGAGTTTCCACCCTGATTTAACGCGGCACTTTACTCATGGACTCAAATTAACATAGAAATGAGAAACATGCCCAAGTCTCTTCGCAGTCATTACGCCCTGCCTCCGCTCCTGCGTAGATCAACAGCATGCCGTTCTTGTTCTTTTCACGAAGGCACAATCAACAGAACCATATTGTCCCTCTAGATTCTGTTGGGTCTTATTTCAGCCAATAGCAACTGATCCATTCCTAAGTATCACCAACGTTTATAATCCAGCACACAAATCACTCCTGAAACTTGGGCTCTTGAAAGTCTAATTCTCAGTCTTTCCCATCCAGCATGGAAGAAACAACCAATTGCTGTTAAATATCTGGCCCTTCCTCTAAATCCTTATAAGGTGATTTTAATATTCATGTACCGATAGTTTGAACATCGCCTTCAACTCACTGAATTTAGTGGGTTTCTCTCTGTGTACAGAAACCTACACATTGCTTCAATCACACAGTTGATCTAGTTCGTACTTATGGTGTTGAAATTAACCTCTTACTGGTACTTCACCATAACCCATTCTATCCGATCACGCCTTTTTGCTGTGTGACCCCAGTAACGGAGGCTGCTGTCTCTACATTTAAGGTAACTGTTTTTCATTCTGTCTGTCTATAATGACAACTGGATGACACTAATTACAGCCTCTCTGAAATTGACCACTTTAGTTGACGGTGCTTTGGGCACCCCCTGAGACTCAATCAACCCCCTCACAAAGCAAATCATAAAGCAAAGGATGTGCTCCCTGGTTCAGCCAAGAAACACGCAGATTAAAGCCAGCAGCAAAGAAACAGAGGAGAAGAAGAGGAGCACCCGTACCGGTACCTGTCCATGGGTTATGTGCTACCAGGCTTTTTTATTTATCAGAGTCTGAAAGATGTTTTACTTTGAAAAACTACCAGACTCTCTCCCATCACTGTGATCGTGAAATGAAGACGACAAACTTGCTAGAAAATGAGTCAACAAACATCGCTGCAGAGCTTTTTGCTCAGGGGCAAGGTTCCGTAGATGGAAGAGCAACCGACAACTTCAATAAATTTAAATCCATTTAACAGACAATAGCAGGAGTCATATTTGACATCCAGATTTATTGCTACATGATTCACATGTGCCAACGCCGCTCTGCATAGTATGTGGAGATGAGCGAATGAGGCAGTGAAGCCTTCAAAAAATATCTGGCACCTGGCATTAAACGACAAATGCCTTTTACATTTGTTTTTTGTTGGAAAACAAAAAACAAATGTGGTTTTTGGTTTTTGTTGGAACCACAAGAACTTCCGACAACTTCAGAAAAGGAGCAATAAAGAAATACATAAAGCAAATGCAACATGTTCTCTATACATTCAGAAAATTTGTCTCTGGCTGGATTTCTTTTGTAAAATAAACAAAAGTACTTTTCAGAGGGTCATTGATCTGAATGAATTAAGAGGAGTGTGAGCTGAATGAAGAACCCAGTCATGAATAATAACCAAAATATATTAACCAATTTATGGAAAAAAATGTGGAAATGCACATTTTCAAGGATTAATTTGCACTGCTCAGTTTAATATGAGAAGAGCCTTTGTTCCAGCAGACTATAACAAAAACTGTTCTGATTATCTGGACTTAGTTTCCCATCTTTAATGGACAGTGCACCCTCCCTCTGTGACTGCACCAATTTACCCCAGTTCAAATACCTCCTCAAAATCTTTTCAAAACTGACCATTACTATTCATTGGTATTTTTCTCCTTTTGTTCTTCTGTTTTCTCTGTTTACAACCCATGTTTTTGTAACAGCCATGATTTTGTGATTTATTGGTTCGATGCAAGCAAACAGCTCAACGTCACTCAACAGTCATGTCTTTGTAGTATTAAGAAACAAAGTACTGAGATATGTTCTCACCAAAAAAACAAAATACGATTAAACTGAGCTTCATGCAAACCTGGCTCATCCATATCGGTGGAACCAGCGTATTCATCTTCATTCTTCTTTGGTGGTGTCTTTTTGGGGGTGATGTGTCTCTCCTGTTTCCTTGGAGTCTAGAAAAAAAGAGTATTCAGCATAAGGAGAGAGCCTCCAGAGATAACTGCAACAGTATAAATGGGGGAAAAAATGGTTACCTTTATGTTCACTTCCTCTTCACTCTCGTCGTCCACATCCATTTCACTGTCAGAGCTTGACTCACTTCCATCCATCAAATACCTACAGGAAGACAAAATAAAAGGAAAAAATGTGTGTGTGGATAATTAAAAGACCAAAGGGAAAGGACGTGAGACATATCGCTCCAAGTCAGCTCTTCTTGTCTCAAACTTGTCAATCCGAGGTGACTAAAAACAGAGTTTGAAGCCAGTGTTCAAATAGCTGTGTATAAGAGGGATCCCTGCAAATAAATTCAAGATACAAACATGCTACCTTTTTTGTTTGCAAGTTGTTTTTTTAAAAAATTCTTTTTGAATTTACATTTCAGCCGGACGGGGTTACGGTAGTTACCTGGTGCATGGATATAAATGCCAAATAGAGAAAAATTCACACACTCAAATGAGAACAACTTTTTATAACATCTCCTCTACCTGAACATGATGGTTGGAACGTGTTGATCGCTGTGTGAGGGAACACATGTGCCCTTGTCTAGCCATCCAAGTGAGGACATTAGTGACATTAGGATTTCCCTAACCTGAACCCAGTTCCTAAGATCAAGACTTAACCCTTAAACTGCTGCTTAAAGGCTTCCAAGAAAGTGAACCAACATGTCCTCACTCAGACAAGTTTTTTTTTATGAGTAAAACCGGATAACGCTCATATGCGTTATTCACGTAGCGTTTCATTCACAGTTCTGTTGTGACAGAAGGTTGTATCACCATCTTCTCTCTATTTTTGTGCACCTCAACCCCCGATCCCCCCACCCCACCATTTTCTGTGATAGATAATACTTTTACGGGCTGATCCGATGACATAGTCTCATTCATACAGACTCCGCAGTATGTATGAGAAGCAGGATATGAAAGACATGCATTCGCCTACAAATACTCAGCGTCGAAGTGCCTCCATGATGGAGCAACAATTTGAGTGTGCACATGCTGGTTTGGGTCCTTATCATCATCAAAGTAAGTGGTTGTTTTAATTACCCATAGCAGATGCAGTTTTTAAATACAGGATGCATCATCAAAGCTGCACTCTCCTCACGCTGCACAATAGTGGAGTCGGGCAGGGGGATGGATTTTTCCGGCAATCAGGTGTGTGTGTGTGTGTGTGTGTGTGTGTTGGGGGGAGCTTTGACAAAATTGGACAGTGAGTGAAAAAAGGCCAGCATGGCGATGAATGACGACACAGGCCGTGGTGAATTTTTCTTCTGCACATGGAGACTCTCAGAAACAAAGGATCAGGTTTCATAGAAGCACAGAGTCAGATGTTATTAGAGCTTCTGTTAACAGCAAATCCATTTGTTATTCAATTATTGATTTTGTTTGTTTAACTAAAGAGGCACTTAAATTAAAAATGAGGAATATCTATGATTCTATGATCTATTTCTATTATAGACGCGCACGCACACCTGCATTGGCACAGCTATTATGACAGAATGAGAGCATAAGAGCGGGTTTTATTTATAATATGTTTCATGTCAGATGACAGAATTATTGATACATTGTATCAATAAAATTCAGGGGGGAAAAAGTTGGATTTTATGAATAATTCATCAGTCAAACTCATACAAGCTGGCAAAAATAATTACTATCAGTTGTGACGGAACGTGGTGAATATAAACTACACCGCCTTTTAAATAATTCACTGTTGTGTCTATATTTCAAAAATGTCTGATTACAGAGAGCAATTCACAGGTTCTGGGAGACATTGTTTAATTGCTCTGAAGTTAAGAATTCACTAGAAATAATTAAGGCATGTCATCGAGGAGATGGACTGTTAAACTCATCACTGACGATCTCATGAGTGGAAAGTAAACTTCTGTCATGCCATTTTTTCAATTTATTCAGAGGACAAAGACAAATTTAAAATAGCATGCAAGCACTGCAGCCAAGGTGCAATTGTACAACTGCATTGTGGGACCATATGGCAACACATATGGTCAGTACAATTGGTCTAAGGATACCAGGGAACAAATTTTTAGACCTGTATATCAATACTATAGTGCATAGGACACACTATAGTGTATAGGACACTGAACGTTTTCTATAAGGCAAAGATTTGCTCATCCACCAACCAGCTGAAGAGATGATGAGTGTGTGTCTCCAAAAACTCACATGGTTTGGTGATTCAGGTTACAAATAAAATACGTCAGTACTAGAGCACAACTTTTTCCAACTATCTGAATTCCACAGAAGCCTGGAAATAACGATGAGATTGCTGAGTGTTGCGTGAGCCCGGTTTCAGAATGACTCAACTCCAAGCCAGTGACAATTGTAAGAGAAGTAATAAGCAGATGGGCAGCTTAAAGGTTCAGCACAAAGTAAGTTGAAGAGTATGGGGGTAAATATGTAACTTCCCATCGCCAAAAGATGGGAACTCTGTTCTGCATTATTCAGAAGACGCTGGTACATTTGGATTGATGATACAGACCATGATGCTGCGAAGGCTACCCCAAATAACAAGGAGGGGCTGGCTGGGTTTGAACTGGGTTATCACAGTAGGCATCAGCTGCTCAAGGTTACAATGTTCTCTAGCGAGTGGTCATCACTGCTGTGAGGGGTGTATTTTTGGAAGCTTCAATCAGTGAGAGTGATTTACACAGATTGTACTACAGATGTGGATTCAAATAAACCTTTAATCAGATGCGTTTTTTTACGTTTGGACAAACAGTCAACTTGAACCAGACACTAAAACCCAATCAAGCAGCTGCCGCTGCTGCCAAGCTGAGTTCTGCCTTTCTCCATGTGTGTGAGATTCATCATCATACGTTTAATAAATGTCATCTTCATGTCTGGTCTTACCGTTTATAGGAGAGCTGCTGTTTCCTTTTATGGCAGTCAATCACCCATTCCTTCCGCACAATGATGCCCCCCTGCTGATTTCACCTGGCTGTACTTGGGGGTGTTGGCGAAGGCACAGCTGAAGATTAACGGCAGGCATGCACACATGCACGAACGAACACACACACACACACACACACACACACACACACACACACACACACACACACACACACACACACACACACACACACAGTTACATCACTAAAAAGGAGACAAGGGCAGCAATCTGCTCTGACAGCACAGATCAAGATGCAATCAGGCTGAATTAGTGTGAGTACCAACAGGGCAGTTATGCAATCTTGTCCTCTGTCTTAAAAAAAAAACGATAATAATACTACGATCTCTTGAACAATTAGGAGTAAATGATGTGGAAACCATTTATTGCACTGTAAATTGAGGCAAGTGATTTGGTTACTTTGCAAAATAATCTCCTCCACGCACCATGGAATTATTTGTCCATGAAGCATTATTTTGTAAATGCAATTAAGCAAAACAGTCTGAATGGATGATAATTCAAGGTTGTTTTTTTCCTATTCTGAGTAAATATTCTTTGACAAATTTCAAACTTGATTTTATGTACAGCGATAAGGTTGACTCACTTTAACTCATCCCTTTCCTAAATCCCTGTCTTAAGCTTAATTCTTTTTGGTTGATCTGCAGCCTTTTCCATCCCAAATATTAATCTACATTCACTATGAGGAGGGATATATCTCAACTGTCTGTGCACACCAGATAATTGTAAACAAGCTGGTGATATGCTCAGATATGCTGTTCTTGCTGGTACATTTCTCTGAATATATATCCAAAATAAAGAGTGTGTTGAAAAAAAAATTCAAGTTTTTAAAGCACCAATTCCTTTCTAGTTTTATAGTTCTCTATTTTATTAGAATCTATTGTTATGTTTTATATTTGTCTATTTTTTATTTCATTCTATTTTCATTGTTTTTATACTTTGTTTTGTGTTTTATTATTGCTATTTTTTGTATCTTTGTGTATTAATCTCCATGTCCTTTTTCTTTGTCTCACTTTTATATGTATGTCTATGTTTATACAGTATGTATGTTTTTTTTCAAATCAAAATGTAAAGCACTTTGAACGGCATTTATTTGTTTAGGAATGTGCTATAGAAATAAATTTGATTGACTTATTGATTGATGGACAACTGCATAGTCTTCACATCCTCACTGTTTTTCTAGCTGTCCCACTTACATAAGGTGTGTTGAGTCTGGCGTCCAGTCAGGCCGATACTTGGCCCCCATGTCCAGAGCCTTTTCCCTCAGCTCCCCTCTGAAGGGATTCTGGAATCCACTGAGGACAAATACAACCCCCTCCATAATCTGTTTGAAAGGAACTTGCTGCACACTCTGAGCTTTGGCTTTTGGTTGCTTGGGTTTGGCCTCAGGTTTGGACTGGCTCTCTCTCTTCTTGTCAGCAGATGTCTGAGCTGGTGAGACTAGCAAGATTCAACAAAAGTGACAGATGTTAACGTTTATGTTTATTAACTGTGAGCAAAAATATTGGGTGTGTTTGCTGGCATCACCTTTTACCGTGCTGTGGCTGGGGGTGCTTGCAGTGCTGCTCTTGAGTTTGGGTGTCAGTGCTTTGCCTTCAGGTGAGCTACCTGGGCTTGTTTTCTTCGAGGGAGGAGGGCCGGGGGCGGACTGTCGCTCTTTGCTGAACTCAAATTTTCTCTTTGCTGGTGGCTATGAGGAAACAACCCGAGTACGTGAATAGTAAATAGCACCTGTACACATGAAACAACTGACCCAGCAATTTCCCCACTGATGAGAGATGATCAGTAATATTACATAATGTGACAGTCAAATTAATTCAATTTTCTTTGTAGCACCAGTTCACTAGGCCTCGTGACACAGTGTCTCTGTCGTCCCTGACTGAGAGCAGCACACAAACACACACACACAAACTCAGTGCAGTAATGCAGCACCGGCATTTCCAGCACGCGCACACACACTACAGAAACGCACCTTCCACCGTCACAACGTAAATTATGTTTCCACTGATCTTGAGATTCTGTTTACTCTCCTGTCTCTCCCCCTGACACACTCGCACACAGATCAATGCCGTCAATCATCGTCAATGATCTCCCATTCCTCTGTCAAACCCGCATCATCACCCCTTTCACCTATGAATAGTTAATTATTGAGTCAAAAAAACGTCAAATAATACAAAAAACATTTTTAAAAAATGTTTAAGTACAATTTCTCACACTTATGAAACATTGAACATTACCTATTCAAGTTCAACCTTTATTAAAAATGTTTAATAAAGGTTTTGTATGTTAAACTGGAGAGGTGTTCTTGCCATTTTTCCTCATATGGTGGAGGTAGGGACCCCCCCCTCCCCCAAAAGGCCGTAAACCTGGGGAAAACACTGATGATGATGGTAATGTTCAGTACCTGTGGTGGGGTGGAGTTAGAGGAGGAAACTTGGCCTGATGAGCTGCCACCAACCTTCAAGGCAGCTGCAGCATAACTCAACTTCTCAGGCTGAGGAGACACTAAGAGGAAAAAATGCAGAGCGTTGGTGAGGAAAGGAGGGGAACCACTCATCAGTGTTTCCATAATTCAGACTTGTCTTTGAAATCTCCCCTATTGTCCCATCAAGTACCTTTAATAGAAACCTAATTAATCCTTCGGTGATTTCCCATTTTTCAAAGTGATTACCACTTTATTTTAACAAGGACGTGAAACATTTCAATTTGGCTGCGGGTGGATTTAAGTAAATGGGTTTACCCTTGAGTGAAGAAGTGGGCTTTGTATTTTCCCGACTGAAAAAGAGACTGCCAGGTTGTAAGTTGGAACCAGCCGAAGGAGAATCCTCCTTCACTCTGAACTGACCCAGCTTTGTTAATTTCTGATGGAAGAGAGAAAAAAGGGAGTTATGTAATGCCTGAACTGAAGTTGGTAAAAGTTGCTAAAGTTGGTAATATAAGAGATACAACAGTAGATGAATGACCAAATGTGTAACATTCATATATTGGGAACATTTATCTTGCCACATGAACATGTAACAGCTCTTTGGTTCTTTGTCTACAAATGTTGGAAAAATCAACAATTAAAAATCCCTACAATTATCTTTTTCATATACAGTATACATATTATCTTTATTCATATATTTATTTGGGTAGGGCAGTGGTCATCAGATATGTGGATGATACTCCACTGATGTTTATCTCACAATTTCCCAGCGATGACAACATGCATTTTGTGTTGTTGTGGATAGACATCCATGGGCTAAATATTTAAACCCATGTTATTTGACTGTAAAGACAAAAATGTTCTTTGTCACTGTATGGCCGCACTTGAAAAGGAAATAATAAGATAGGCTATGCTATTTAATTCTTGCTCTTTTGCTTTAGTCATGACTGAACTTTTCATTTTTTTTAGCTCTCCATGAATAAAATAAATCTGTCTTGGAAAAAAAATGTTTCCAAAATTTCCAAAATGCAGTTATCTTTTCAGTACTAACAATACCCTCATTGTATCAGGTAAATAGACTAAAATAAGAGTACACTTCACAGCAGGACAGCCTATTACTTACTGGGGAAGTCACTGGAGCCGGATCATTTTTGTCAGGCGGTGAATGAAACGTGACGAAGGCCAGTCCGTATGCGATGTTCTAAAAAGTTACACAATATTTCATTTCATATGGCACAATCACTAAGCCCGTCAAAATAATACTTGAGTTTTCATCTCTGATCTTTTAATCTGGTTGAAACTGCATGTGTGTATTGGCACGACATACTTGCAACAATGCTGTAAACAATTACTATTAATATAGTTGCAACTTATTGATGCACATGAATTTTGAATGCCTGTAATTTGGGTTACGTTGATTAAAAGATACATATGTGGTTTGCACTGATTTTGATATGAATATGTATATTTTACTGACAGTGCCTCATGGCTCTACAGTCCCTGATGGTCAGATACCTACCTTACTGTACGGCTGACTACATACAATCTTCACTCTGTCCCACTTCTCCTGTGATGCGCTCTTCTGCAGCTGGTTTGGCCCAAAGAAACGCACCCTGTTCATGTTGGTGCCATTCCGGCTCTCTGTGGGGGACATGAAGGAAGACGTAACCAACAGCACCTAAAATGGAAAGAAAAGGAGAGAAGAGGCAGAGGTGACATTAAAGCATATGGCCAAATGTGACAAGAAATAAAAAGTAGTGAGAAACTTTTGCGATAATACCTGAAAGTCCTGATCCCTGGCAGCAGAAGAATTCCCGACAAGCACTTCAACGAAAGCTGAACCTTCATTTCCAATATCGATGCTGTGCACTTGTGCCTCCTTCTCAAACTAAGAAAGTAAGAAAGTAATAAGTCCCACATTGAAAGAGTGGTAAAAGACTTGTATTTTTTTGAGGATTTTACTGTTTGTTTTTCAAATATAGGGAAACAAAAGAACATGTAAAAAGATGCATGGAAGTTCTACAATGAGACAACATAGATTTGAAAGCAAAACTGTAGATGTACTTTCTGAATACAAATCTGTAAATACTTAAATATGTATGAGACGTTCTAGACGCACCATATATAATTTCATTTCTTTTTACGTGTGAACCACTGTGACATGATTGCACATCCTCTGTGATTCTGAATCACTTGATTGGCTTCAGCCAGAAAGAAGAGGAATGACATTCTACAGTCACTGCTACACAGGACCTGTGAGGAAAGCAGAGAAACACAAACCTGCAGAATGACGGATGTTTGCTTCTCTCCGGGTTTTGCTGCTTTCCATTTTCTGTAGGTGTCTGAGCTCAGCAGGTTGTCAGCTTTGTGGGTCTGTTCGATCAAACCACAGAACGCAAAGCAGACATGAATTATTGCACAATACACAGAGAGTCTTCTATCACATACTCAAGAATTTAAGTCGTTTCGCCAAACCAAGTGAGAGAGTAACTTACATTGTCTTCGGTGCTACAAGACACAACGTGCTGGAGTTTGATTTCTGGCATTTTGCTGGTTTATGCTAAAATCGGCGTATTAGTCCGTGTGTACAAACATATACCGACCACGTTCAGGCGTACGTGTTGTTCCAGTAAACTACAACGACATAAAAACAGAGAATATCTTCTATGGCAGTGGGGGCAAAGAAGATAGTTGCTGACCAACGTCAGCAAACGCTTAGCATGCTAGCAAACAAAAGGATGAGTGAAGTTTTCCTGTTTAGCTCTGTGATTTTAACAGATTAAAAATGTAGTTACGCATAACCCTTTCAAGCCGTTATCTTAAGGCATGTCGTCGGGTTAACTTGCTATTAAAGAAAACATCGGAAAATTTACATTGAAGCCTTAAATTTTAATTTGAATGTGCGTGGAGTGAAGTCATTTTCCCACTGAAAACGTGTTTATACTGCGCTGTGACATCACTTCCTAGGCTTCTAACCAATGACAGTTCTTCTTCTTCTTCTTCGGCAGTTCAATCTGCACCACAACCGTGTGATATCGCCACCAATCGTTCCTGTGTCACGGTGTCACCTATTTCCGGAAAAATATGAGCAATCAAATGAACTTTTTTTTTTTTTTTAAATAATGAACTACACTATGTGCAATTAAATGATGAAATAATAACTGTTCAATGTCATTTCTGAATTCAAGAATTCAAGTAGCCCATTTATTAAACTACAGGTGCCCCAAAAATATCTGTTACAGCGGCAATGGAGACAAAGCAGACAGACACAAAGGATGAAAGCAAAGTGAAGAAAAAAACATGGGAGCTGCAACGAGCATGTCCAAATACACACATACAAAAACGATAAATCAAATCAAAGTATGAGTTTGGTAAAAGAGGTACATAATAAAAATAAGGGAGTATGTTGTAGAACAAGATCTTTATCTTTATCTTGATCTTGTTCTTTATCTTGTGAAATCTATGATTTTTTTTAATCTTTTATCACAAAAATGGCATTCAGTGTCACATACAAGTACCCAAAGAGAATTATTAACATGGACATTATGAAGGTAATTTGTGAAAGCAGAGTTGCATGAATGACCAGGGAAAGCAATTCAATTATCATTATGAACATGTAACATATAATGGGGGATGATGTCATTTGTTTCCACAGTAGATTTACAGGATCTCCAGGTAGATGGCTGTCTCAGCATCTGCCACTGTCGTACTATGCTCCTCCTTAGTGCATCTGACCCCCAAATCGCCTTGTCTTTCTAAAACACCACCCTCTCTTCTTCTTCTTGTTCTTCTCTCCCCCATTCGCTTCTCACCACCTCTTCTTCCCATTGGACGAATCTGAAAATATGAATAGAAATTGATAAAGCAATCTTATCCAAAGGATAAGCATCACCCACTTCTAGACCAAATACCTGCTTAGAATGGACAAAGAGTGGTGTGCAATTCTGGTATACAAGTTGGTAGTTGCCATTGGCATATATATGGGTCACTTCTGTGCAGTTGATGTAGAGAGGCGTCTGTTCCTGATAAATTCCCATTCCTCCTGGGTACACAACTGGATGTCGATTCAGGACATGACTGCAAGTATAGAAGCAGGGACAACACCTCGTGTCAAACGTGTGTGTGTGTGTGGCAGTTTCATAGAACATTGAAAGGACTTATTTGTCTCACGCACTTCCGAGCTCTTTTTCGGCAGCAGTAGACAGTAAGCAAAAGAAGCAATGCGACCACGCAAATGGCCACAGCAGGGACCACCACCCACAAGAGAAGTTCTGTGTCTGTACATGGACAAGAAGGGCAGTAGTCGTAGAATTGTAAGTCTTTAAAGTTTCAAGTAAATGCCAGACCTTTTTCTGAGAAGAACTGTACCCATATTGTAAGGTGAGGTATTGTGGTGACCCCCACCCACAGCTAACACAATGCTGTGCCTTTATATGCTGCTGAAGTAACATATTTTGCAGACATGTGATGTGAGATGTGACGGGAGAAAAAACGACATATATAAACACATTTCCTCTGCAGCATCCTAATAATGATCCCTATTTCTCTTCTCTTTCTGTTGTAAGCTGCAGGAATGCTGGACTGATGTTTCCACACCAAACCTGCATCAACGTGAATGTACAAGAGCTGTGTAGCATGTGTGCTCTGAACACACCTTCCTCTCCCTGCAACAAAGTCAGGGAGTCATTTCCGAGTGCATTGAAAGCGAAGCAGACCACCATTTGCTGTTTATCCATGTGGCCGCTTAGAGTAGCTGTCAGCATGTCAGGGCTGGATGTGACTGACATGTTGTAGTGTTTGGGTGGAACAGTCCCATTAATGCTCCAGGTGACTGCAGGTTTGGGGTTGGAGTCAACCAAACAACGACACAACACCTCAGAATCCTCAACAGCACATGTGGAAGAGAGACGGAGGATGAGTGGCTTATCTGGAAGAGAAGAAAGAAGTACTAGAAGAAATAATTCTCCATTCAAACAGTCCAAAAATATTAAGGTCATTGGCATTTGATTAAAATATGTTGACATTACATTGAATATCCAGGAGTGTGGGTCGAGAGTCTCCCCGACCGATCAGGTTCTGAGCTGAGCAGCGAACCCTCATGTCTCGGGTCACGTTGTACAGTCGGATGGTGTGTGTGCGCTGGTGAAGGTGCACCGTCCGGTCGTGCTGGCTGTAGGACCAGCGATACTCTGATGCTGGTGGGTCAGCTTTACACGAACAGACCAACAAAGCACTGCCCCCCTCCAATACTGTCAGCGTCTGCACCTGAACCTTCACATCCTTTGGAGGAACTACAACACGAAGAATCAGAAGCAGGATAAAAGTTTGGCTGAGTCCAAAAAGCCCATTGATACACATCGAATACAAATGCTTACATGTAACATGCAGATCCTTCAAGGTGGCCAAGGGGGTGTTGGTTCCTGGATAGCTTACTTCACACCTCAGGTTGGGTTTTACTTGGTGGGACACAGTGAACGACAAAGAGGCCAGTAACACTGGCCGGTGGGCTTTGGGATAGAGGGTCTGCACTTCCTGAGGCGTACTCAACTGCACTCCTTTCTCCCAGTGCCACTGGATGGCCGGGGGCCTGGAGGGGCAGTGATAGCTGACGGTACAGTTCAGGGTGACGAGCTGGCCCTCTGTGGCTGATGACAGCCCGCTTATGACTGGAGCTGCAGGAGTTTCTGTCAGAAGTGAAAATTATTACCTCCATTCATGGACACAGTATAATTTATATATTGTTGCAACTGATTACATCCTGGTGGCCAAAGTCAAACCATAATGCGGATAGTTACTTCTACAAAGGAGGTTGTGTTTTCATCTGCTCAGTTACTCTCCTAGCACTCTTGTTGACTACTATTCATTCATTCATTATCTGCCGCTTATTCCGGTTATGGGTCACGGTGTGCTGGAGCTGATCCCAGCTGTCAACGGGCGAAAGGCAGGGTACACCCTGGACAAGGTGCCAGCTCATCGTAGGGCCACATGAAAGACAGACAACCATTCACAACACACTCACACCTAAGGACAAATTAGAGTGACCAATAACCTTCAGCATGCTCCATTAGCCGAGTACCCAGAGAGAACCCACGCAGACACGGGGAAAGCATGCAAACTCCACATAGAAAGATCCCAGTAATAGTAGTCAAGGGTGGCCCCTTGACTACTATTACTCATGAAAAATATATATTTCATATATTTATTTTTTGCTCTGATTTGATGGAGTAACATATATTCTGTAGACATGTTTTTTTAGCAGATATCTTGCTATTGTCTACGAAATATGTGTTCTTTTTCTGTCGTCTTTCAGTCCTATTCAAACTTGCATCGTCATATATACAGTACTTAAGCAACAAACCTGTGCTAAGTGCTGGAAGAGTAACTTACCCACCACATCCAGATTGAAAGCCAATGGCCTCCCCCAAAGTAAGTCATCCCCTCTCTTTAGAGCGACCTCAAAGACCCGCATGTCATCCATGCTTATCCTTTCGATCTTCACAGAGCAGTCACCATCAGTGATGTGACCAAAGAGAGATGTTCGCCCTTGGAAATCCATTGATACTTGATCCCTGTCTTCACTGTTGAAAGCTGTGCTGCGGAGGGGGAAGAAGTGGCCACCACCTCTGGATCTCAGCCGGACTTCCACTCTCTCCTTCCTCCCCCTGAGAGCTTGACGTGTTGTGGGGGTGAAGGAGCACGGGATCACCACGCATGAGCCCACCAGAGCATGAACACGGTCAGGGACTGAGGGCACAGGCTGTAAAGGCTGGACCCCCCTCCACAAAGCTACAGTAAGGATAGAGGATTTGTGAATTAAATAAAGCAGCTTGACAAAAGAATGATACACATGAACACTTTGCAATCTTAAGCAAACTGCAAGGATGGTCGGAGGAAATAATTCTATTTATTTTTATTATTTACTTATTGTGTTTTTTTTTTTCAAATGCACCTATGTCGCACAATTTTTATGTTATTTTTTTAGAAAAGGGAAGAAAGAGTCTTGCTTCTACTTGTCTGATGCTAGCTGGATGCAGTATTAAATTGAATAAAATATCACAGTTGTCGAGACTGGAAAGCTAACTACATAAATCTATATATGGAATGATAAGCCGACTTTTTCATACATAGTTTTGTTATATTTCTGAAGAATTAAATACACATATCTGAAAATACCCCCTTTTCACAAAGCTTACCCAAATTTGGCTGTGGATCAATGTAAAAATGTAATGATGACTTCAAAGCCATAATGCATTGCTTGTAAAACATTTATACATTTTTGCATTGTCCTGCAAACAAAACACAATCATGTTTGGCAGCTACATGATTGTTGAGCAGTTGAGTACGCCTACAATCAAGTAGGGAGGCTACATGATTGTGTTTTGTTTGGCGGAGGCAATTTGCCTGTTAGAATTCAAGGACCAACTGCTATTCTTATCTTTGAAAATGATGAAAACACTATTACGCTAAGCAGATGTTGTTGAAATCATTTACATTTAAAATGAACAATTCTCACTTTCTGTAGGAATAATGGTAGCACCTGCAATAACATGTGCTTGAAATTCAACCCAAATGTGAACATCTCAAAGGTGCATATGGATTGTGTTACTCACCAAAAATAAGTGGACACAAGAGGAAGAGTGTGTCCACTTGCATGGCTGCAGTCCTGCTCTGCCAACACAGACAGTGGAGGGATGAACAGAGGAAAGAAGAGGAGGAAGTTGGATCTTTTTTTGCTCTTTATGCAATTCATTCATATGCCCCCAGTCGACCACCAATCTACTGCTCACCCAAACTGTTTTTATTCCAAAGCCTAATGTTCCATTTTTCTGTCAAAAAATCTCTATCAAGTAAAATATTTCCAAATATTTTTGTTATTTTTTGTACTGGAGATGTTATTTTCTGGGGAAAGAAAGATCTCAGCAAGATTCTGTGGGGCAACACATGACAGCGGGTGAGTCATGCTCATGCTGTTCGCCATTTCCTCAAAGGCTCCTGATTCCCTCTGTGTGTACAAACCAACCTCTCCTAAACTCTGCAGTGAGACTGAAGTGCCATTTAATAAACCTGAAAAAAAATGGATTAATGATTCACACTTCTGATGCTCTGTTGCACATTAACACTTCACATCCCCCAATATTTTCACTAGGAGGTTGAGAGGAACCAACTGTGATAGCTGCGATAGCTGCCACAGGAAAAAATATTATACATAATAGTTATATATATTTCTATTCCTGTTTTGTTAATAACTGCTGAAAAACAAACAGATCAATCTGTGTATCTACAGAAGTATGTCGCTTGCGTAATGATGAAAGCAAAGGTCTCATTAAAAGTTTCTGTATTGGCATGGTACGGCATGATCAAAGTCACATAATAAAAGACCAGGACAAAGACTTATTTTCTTTGAACTATGGACCCTATTCAGAGATTGTTTGCATGGCTGCCTATGTTGTAACGCTCCACCCTCCACCTTAACACAAAACACAAGCAGGTCTTCAGCCAGAATCCATGACAGAACGTAATGTAGAAAGTAACTACTAAAACTAACAAATTAAGGTAAGTTTAAAATGGATTCAGTCAGGTGTATGATATTTGTTTGAAATTGTTTATTGTTTCAGTCATTCAGTCATTCGTTTAAAGCTGTAATGTCATGTTATATTGTTTATTTCTCCTCAGCAGCAATTTATGAAACCATGAGCTCAGCTCAACAGCTGCTGTGGTCTCAAAGAGACTTACTGCTGAAATGGACCTGTGACCACCCAGCACCCTTGCTACGCTGGCTGCGCGACGCTGAGGTGCTTTCCCTCAAACACTACCTGTCCCTGCTAGAGAAATCACCCTACAACGCTGTAGCTAAGGCTCTGGAGACAGTGTGTGCCACTGAGGAGGGTAGCAGAGGGTTCCTGCAGGTCCTAAGGGAAGTGCAAGATTATTACTGCAGAGACCTGCAGGTGTGGGTGGAGAGATACTGCAGGAGGGACAGCAGCACTGAGCCAGTTCCTCCACCTGTTCAAGTTGACGGTGAGACTTCTATAATATACAGTGGATAAATAATGCAGTTAAATTGGAAGGTGGAATAGTACTGTTTAAGAAACCAGTTCACCACTTGAGTGATATCATAATCATAAAAAAAATCATAAAATGTATCAAGGGGCAACTAAATCACACTGCAGGGCTTTGTAAAGTGATGTCAGTGAGGCCGATGTAAATTCTCAAAGAATATTTAATTGTGACACTGTTGAGAATTTCACACAGAGCACGTACAAGATGGATGTCATTTCCATTTACAGCGCTTAAGCCGTCTGCAACACCAGAGTGTGCATTTTGTTGTATGGACAAGGCGCAATGACAATGCAAAAACATGCAAAAAAAAAAAAAAGGTTCAAGGTTCAGCACAACTCCTCTAGTGTCCAAGCAAAATTAAATCATATGCATAAATGTGTTATTCATAAATCTAATGATATCCACAGACAAGAAGCCAAAAAGAGCATTGGCTAAACTGTTCAAAGGAAAGAGCCAAGGATTCACACTCACGGCAGGGGGGAAAGGTATGAATTTAGTTTAGTCAAAAATGTACAGGTTCACATTATCTACAAAATTAAATTCATAAATATTAACTATAATGCTCTGACTTTTTGGCAATAATAACTATTGAGGACATATGTATATGAATTACAAATTTTTCTCTATATTATGCAGTCAAAGAGGAACCTTGCAGGAGTGTGAAGTTTTCAAACATTCGAGGTGAACTTAAATACAATCTTCAATATATTAAATTAAAATAAATTCATCAAGTATTTTTGATATGTTTTTTCTGACAGTGTACGTTGTGTCATCTTTTGCAGTTCCCATCTCTGCCCATAAAACCACCATACTCAAGCGCACAGAGCAATTAAGATGTTACTCTGAGAGTGAGGGACTTGTCGCAAGCTCGTCCTCTCACATCGAGATCCGCTACACTGACCTGTTTGTGACAGAGGACAATGACTTAGTGGACAGCAACCAACATGAGTACTTTGCCCTGGCAAGCAGACGATCTCGCATCTATGTGCATCAGGCATGCCAACGCATCCGCCCATGCCATTTACTGAACCCTGTTTTCAGCAAAGAAGACATAATCCAAGCTCTGGATTTCTGGTGCTTTGGGGTATATCCACCCTCTTCCATGGCAGCACCCCTGAAAAATGTAAATCTCATCGTGGACAAGCGGGAGAGTCTGCAGATGTTCACACGCTTCTTCATGGGAATGCTCCGAGCACGGCTAACAGGCCAATTGGATGGCCTTGTTGATCAGCCTATAGAGCGAGGAGATAACATCCCAGCCCAGCTGGGGTTGTGGTGTCAAGATCAGTTTAAGAGTAGGAAGCTGACAAATCAGGAAGCACTGAATCTTCTTCACTGCCTAACTGAGCTCCACATCAAGGAAGCCACCAGAATGGCAGCACCAGAGATAAGGGTGCTGAACCTGTTTAAAATGTAAGCTGAGTGTTGTTGACTGTGCAGCGATGTGCTATGTTCTGGAGTTCTCGCCGCACACGCTAAAGGAGCTAAACTTAGGCTACTCAAACATTGGCAACAGGGGACTGAGCAGACTGGGACCAATCCTACATCGCTGTGAATCCCTTTAGTGAGTCGCTGAGTTCTTTTTATAAACTAGATAAAGTTTTATCTGACTGCTGGGTGCTGAAAGCCAAACCTGTTTGAATTTCAGTACTTCAGGATTTTCAATATCTATTTCTATGTGAGCTTTGGATATAAGTTTTTTGGATACTAAGTTTCAAATTTCCTTCAACATATTTAATATTAAGAAATGAAAACTCAAAATGCCATAAAAAGCACTTAGTGAATCAACACTTCACAACAATCCTGATCACAGTTGTAATGAAGTCCACATTGATGCCATATTGGTGCTGCAGCGTTGTTGAAACCTTCGATGACGTGGACATGATGTAATTTATTGTAAACTTCCTCAGTCAACTGTCTGCTTTCAATGAAACTACATTTTCTTGATATGTAACCAAATTAAGGTTGTAAAGGAACTGTGAACTGGCTAACAACGAGAATTAGCTTCTCCTCAGCTTGTAACACTGAACAGACAGGAAGAGAAAATGAGAGACGGAGAGTTAGGCTTCTTGAAGTGGAAAGGCATAGCGAGCCCATCACTCACCCAACAGAGACGAGTGTCTGTCAGCTTAGTTTTGGCAGCTTCCTTTGAGAACAACATGCAGGTGCCTGAGCAACGCATAAATTACACGGTTTATCAAGCTAGCAGTTAGCAATTAGCCAATTGGTTGGCTAAATGCGACTCTATTCCTGACTTTGTGGCGATAAAATGACATTAAATGATACAGGTCACATTATAATTTCTTTAGAACAGAAAACACACAGCTTAAGAGTTGTGACTTAGAAAAGCAAGTGCATTCTGGGATACATCTCCTACACCTTTATGAGACTGAATATGACTGTTCTTCTTTTCTGTTCCAGTTTGAGGTACAACTGCCTGGATAGTCAGTCTGCATTTTTAAACTCTGCAGTTTTGAAATCAAATGACTGCCAAGTGAAGAAGCTGTTGTAAGTCTTGATAACTTTTCAATTAAATCACTTCTTTCATCTTCACTACACACTACAAAGCATGTTACAATATGTCCTCCATGTATTTACAGTATGTGCGGCAATAACCTAGGTCCAGAGGGGGTTTTGAAACTGTGGAAGGCTCTGGAGCACAACAGCACAGTGGAGGAGATCTATTTGGACATCACTGGCATCACAGAGAGAGGAACAGAAAACATTGTCAACTGTCTCAGCAAAAACAACTCTCTGAGGACAATGACGTAAGATTGTTTCACATCAACTTCTGCTCAGTGTTTCTTGCTGTTAAACCTATGAAAACGCTGCCACCTTGTGTGACTACATGACTTTGCCCTGAAAAGCAATAAAGAATATTATCCACCCGGTTATTTCCCTCATCCTCAGGATTGTTGGAAACGACATTGGAGAGGTGGGAAGGCAGCGGCTGAGGGAGCTTGAACGACATCGCCCAGGACTCCGGATCATTACAAACTTTGTGGATGACCTTGGGTTACTTCAGGCCTACCTGGACTGGGTAGAGGAGATCCAGGCTGACAGAGATCAGATGGACTCGGTGAAGAACGCAGATGCATTACAGTCAGTGCTAAAGGGACTTCAGGTGGCAGGACAGGTGGAGGGAGAGAACGCAGAGAAAGCCAAAGAGCTAGAGGCAAAAATTGTAGAGTTGCTGAATTGCTGATTTTGCCATTTGAAAGACATTTCCCATCCTACCTTTGGCAATACGAATACAGATTATGGAGGCTAGTTATCAGTAATGGCTAAAGGTTAACCAAACTTCCTTAAAACACCTTCCATAAAATCATAGCAATATTGCTTTATTAGTGTTGTGTAGTGTTTAGTCTTTATCTTTGTGAACAATACTATAGATTTATATTTACGTTTACTTTAGGTTATAGTTATAAATGTTCAAAAGTGGTGTTGAGAGACGGTATCAATAATAACAATGACATACAAATTCATTGTTACACTGTGTACCCAGCTTCAGTGTGATTAATGTTGAAACGTTCTACGTTCTCATTCTCTGTAGATCATAGATTCAATCCAACACATTTTGGTGCATATTGCAATTCCAAATTTTATTTTATTTTTTAAAGTTATCAATTAATGACAGGAAGTTGATATCTTTTGCACTTTTTCGCACATTACTTCTTGTAAATGTTAACGTGGGCCAGCAACTCTTCTGCACTCATGCATCCTGTAGGCACACATGTAGACTATACCTGCAAAACAAAGCAGAAAGTTTACTCACCGTACCATCTCTACTCTTGTTTTTCTTTTTTTTTGGTGTGTGTGTGTAACTACTGTGTCAGTGCACAATGTCTCCATCTTTACTTTGTGACAAATTGGTTTATAACTAAATTAAAAAACTCTGTACATGATTTGTGTTATAGTCCCCTTCCCTGTGCATCATGCCTACATACAGTATGTATGTTTAACATGACCAGTCCTTGTGCCTTGACTCGAACTCAACCAGTGGCTTTACATAACCACACACACATCCAAATTGTGTATTAAATGTAATGGATTCTTCGTGTTGCCAACAAAGACCTCTAGTTCACTTTGCATCAGAATCAGGTCAGTAGTTTTTCCATAAGGTTGCTAATTGACAAACAAACTAACATACATGATGATCAGAGCATTTTTCAATAATATCAAGCTTTTCATTTGGCAGCGAAGTATTAACATTTCAAGATGAACTAACCAGCAAAGAAAGTCATGAGGAGTGCCACCCAGCCTAGTATATAGGACCAAGAGAAGCGCCAGTCACCGAAGCGCTTTCCCAGGAAGTTCACAGTCACCCCTGTGTAAATGGCCATTGCAAGCAGAGCAAAGAGTGCTGGTATAGAAGAGAGAATGAAAGATTAATACAAAAGGAATAACAGTTAATTTCAACACAATCTGCCGTCACCAGATTCACATTTGAAATACAAATACACATCATGTATTGTGTATAAACTAAAAATAATTTGGTTGCCGTGGCATATTCTGCTACTCACTTGAAACAAAGAACAGGATCCCGGCAGCAAAGGAGCGGTTGAACCTCTTATAGGCAGAGAAATGGGCAAAAGATAGGATTCCTGCAATGATGCCAGCAAAGCATGACAAGGCAGAGAGGATCATGAAAGCCCGAGTAGCGTTCCAGTAGGCTGAGGAAGAGTAAAGAAAAGAGTGTATGAGAAAAAAAAAAGTATCTGAATGGCTTTCAACTCAAAGCAAAGCAGACTACAGGACACACATGCACACACGCGGTGTAAAGGAAAGACATCTCATTTGTATGTTGTAGGGCATTATGTTACAATGTGTTTTAACAACTTTACAATATTGCATTTTTAATTATTCATAGACACTGTGCATATTGTTACACTACTTTGAACTAGATGGGTATGATGCTGTGCAAACATTTTATGTCACATGAGTGTAAGCTGCCAAATTTCATGCATTATTTATGCAAAATTTTTCCCATGCATACAATTCAGCAGATCCAATAACTTCTGTTCATTCGGGAAAGTAGACCTGAAGAGTGTTACTGCTCAGGATAGTTCTGCACTTACCAATGCTGTCAGTCTGCATGTAGCACTTCCCCGACATACAGTACCTCACAGGCCCTGATGGGCAAAGCTGCCTGACAGTTGGTACTGCATCCAATAGTCATGTCGCTGTGGAGACCACCAGCAGGATGTTTCCCACAATGGCCCAAAACAGCCCCCATCCCATGATGCTGTACAGCATGAGTGCCAGTCTGAGAGATTCTAAGAGTTTAAGCACTGTCCGAAAAGAAAAGTCGGTGGGGATCAGTGGGGCAACTGAGTTCTGACTTTAGTGAAAGAGCATTGTGAAGGAACAACTAGAAGTGAAGGAAAACAAATACAAACAAAAAAGAAGAAGCTTCCAAAACTCTGTCATGATGTTTAGCCAGCAATGCTCTAAGAAAGAATGGACTCATGAAGGCTGGTGCCTCGTCCAGCAGAAAAGCTGACCATAGATACATGATATTCCTTTCACTGCATTTTTGCTTGTCTTGCAAATCCAAAATATTCACAAGCTTGCCGGTGGCAACACAACTAGCAGACACCTTGAAGAAAACCCAGCAATTAAACACTGATAAGCAGATATGGTTGTAACATCTAGGCTGCAGTCAGGCTTCTTTATGCTTCACAGCAGGACAAGAAACACTTGTCATAGAGCAACACCATGGATTCAGGTTCAGACATTGTCAATCTCAAGAAAGTATAAAGAAGTACAATCAATGAACAATAACTTGTTTTCTGGAAACAAACCATCAAAGCATGAACAAGCACATCAAATCTAACCAGTGAGCATAATGACACTTATAGCTTCTCACTATAACATGCTGATGGCCCATCTGGCCCCCAGTGTGATGCGATCAGTGGTTGATATGCTTTCTGATTATTATTCCCCTCCTCCTCCTCCTCCCTGCCGTCTACAAGGCATCAGACCTCAATGAACGACACCTTACCTTAATTTTTCAGGGTGAACTGACTCCCTTAAGTATTAGCCTTTTCTCAGGGAAAGAGTGAGAAAGAGTGCAAGCCAGGAGTGAACAAAACGTCAAAGAGGAAGGCCTAGGCTGAATTCCAAAAAGTTACCCCCACCACTTTTCTGTTGATGGATGCAAAATCCTTTAAAACAATCAGCACAGAGCAAACGCACTTGAGCTGATGGGCCAAAGCCCACGTGACTCATTCGCATCAAACTACATGGTGTATTTTGGGGGGTCAGTGTTAAGAGGGAGGGGTGATCCCGTTTTGGGATGTGGGAGGGTCTGGGATTCAAGGCCAGTGCGCCACAGTCCTTGTCTGTTGTGCTATTCGGCATTCTGGAACTGTGGATGTGCAAAGGCTTGCAGTACTGCTGGGGTCAATGGAACATGCTGAGGAGCGCATTTTTCTTTCATTATGGCAGGGGTGTGGTCATGAGGGCAGACACACTCTTAGAGCAGACACATGACCAAAAAGGTACTCAAATTAAATAAAATGACACACTACAAGGCAAGTGGTCTAAACATGCAATATTTAACTGGGGTATAGTACTACGTACAGTATTAACAGACTAAGCTGCTGAGCACATCAACAGATCTAAAAACTAAAAACATCTAATAGATGCACAGATGAGTCCATACCATGAGATAATGTGAATATCTAGTGTGCATTTTTTAGAAATCACTGCTGATTAAGTCATCTCGACTATATTAGCATGTTACCATATGAAAAAGGCAGAATTCAACATTCCCACGAAGCAGCAAGCACGATGTTTATGTCACATGAACACACGAGAAGACACTTAAACACACAACATAAACAAACCAAAAACAAATAAATAAATGGGACAAAGATGACATGAGGGAAAACAACATCAGAAATCTTTAAACAGCCCTGGTAAATTGTATTTCAATCAAGATCGACATTCCTGTGCAGGATGAATAGACATCTTATTTGCAGTTGTCACATATTCCCTGATATGTGTCAGGGAACATGTGACACTAAGTGTCCAGTGGAAACACAGACCTTAGACCTTTTTGACCAAAGTCCGTGTTATATAAAAAAAATTTACATTCTGTTATTCAGCTGATTATTCTGCACCAGAAGCACTTTATAACACAATTATATATATTTTTTTTGTGAGGAGAAGCATAACATTTTGTGGATCAGGACTGGATGATGGTGTGGTTGGAAACATCTTTCACAGTAGTTCTTCGTTTAATCTCTAGATGGTGTAGTTACTTCTGCAGAACTGCATCATCTTCTGCACCTTACAAAAAAATCAGTGCTGTGATGGAAACAATGACACATCTGTGGATATTTGTACAAAAAGCAGGTTGCACAATAACATATACACTGACTCACTGACTGACTCAAACACATTTCCATGATTCTTCAGAAGCAGTGGCTGCATGAATGCATTTATACCCATTTACACCCCAATTAATTGGAAATTATGACTCCTATCTGCTTTTTTTGAAGTTCCAGCTCCTTCCATCGGATCACAGATGCAAAGTCCCAAGATGTGGGAGAAAATGCTACAGGGACAGTTTCATCC
>NW_027614400.1:0-26829 GCF_965212315.1 Lampetra planeri | reverse complement strand
GGTTCATCAACACACACCATCACCACACACACCATCACCACACACACACCATCACCACACACACACCATCACCACACACCATCACCCATAACCACACACACACCATCACCACACACCAATCACCACACACACATCATCACCATCACCACACATACACCATCACCACACACCATCACCACACACACACCATCACCACACACCAATCACCACACACACACCATCACCACCCACACCATCACCCACCATCACCCACCATCCCCCATCATCACAAACTCAGATCACCGTCCAATTTGCCAAATCTTACAAACGACACCACAAGTCACTCACTTGAAGTACAGTACGGTACAGTACACGAAACAGAGTCCCCTTCTGTGGAAGGTCGCGTGGTCAAATCTTGGCGGGGGAGTGGAGGGGTGCTGATGACTCAGCCCATCATCTCTGGGCGGGGGGTCGTTAAAATGAGTACCGCTTTGTGGGGAAGTTAACAGTGGCTTGGCTATGAATGTTTCATTTCCGCTGCCGGCCCGGCACAAGTTCAGTTCCCAGTTGAGCAGGAAATGACTGATTTTAGATTCATCTCTAAGTTGTATATGTGTACACAGAGAGTCTGCCAGTCTCTGTGTGAGTCTGTGGGTCTCTGTGTGAGTCTGTGGGTCTCTGTGTGAGTCTGTGGGACTCTGTGTGAGTCTGTGGGTCTCTGTGTGAGTCTGTGGGTCTCTGTGTGAGTCTGTGGGTCTCTGTGTGAGTCTGTGGGTCTCTGTGTGAGTCTGTGGGTCTCTGTGTGAGTCTGTGGGTCTCTGTGTGAGTCTGTGGGTCTCTGTGTGAGTCTGTGGGACTCTGTGTGAGTCTGTGGGTATCTGTGTGAGTCTGTGGGTCTCTGTGTGAGTCTGTGGGTCTCTGTGTGAGTCTGTGGGTCTCTGTGTGAGTCTGTGGGTATCTGTGTGAGTCTGTGGGTCTCTGTGTGAGTCTGTGGGTCTCTGTGTGAGTCTGTGGGTCTCTGTGTGAGTCTGTGGGACTCTGTGTGAGTCTGTGGGTATCTGTGTGAGTCTGTGGGTCTCTGTGTGAGTCTGTGGGTCTCTGTGTGAGTCTGTGGGTATCTGTGTGAGTCTGTGGGTCTCTGTGTGAGTCTGTGGGACTCTGTGTGAGTCTGTGGGTATCTGTGTGAGTCTGTGGGTCTCTGTGTGAGTCTGTGGGTCTCTGTGTGAGTCTGTGGGTATCTGCGTGAGTCTGTGGGACTCTGTGTGAGTCTGTGGGTCTCTGTGTGAGTCTGTGGGTCTCTGTGTGAGTCTGTAGGTCTCTGTGTGAGTCTATTGGTCTCTGTGTGAGTCTATGGGTCTCTGTGTGAGTCTATGGGTCTCTGTGTGCATCTGTGGGTCTCTGTGGGTCTCTGTGTGAGTCTGTGGGTCTCCGTGTGCATCTGTGGGTCTCTGTGGGTCTCTGTGTGAGTCTGTGGGTCCCTGTGTGAGTCTGTGGGTCTCCATGTGAGTCTATGGGTATCTGTGTGAGTCTGTGGGTCTCTCTCTGTGAGTCACGGCCAACACCAGTGAAGATTATCTGAACCAGTCATGGGCATCTCCTAGGTAGACTCAGCCTAAAACGAGTATCTGGTGCGATGTGTAAACATCGGCACTGGGGAGACAAAGG
Organism: Lampetra planeri; assembly: GCF_965212315.1. NCBI lineage: Eukaryota > Metazoa > Chordata > Hyperoartia > Petromyzontiformes > Petromyzontidae > Lampetra > Lampetra planeri. The sequence continues at coordinate 25,185 of NW_027614400.1, read as the reverse complement.
CGGCCGGGCGTGGTGCTGGCCACCCACCCCCTCGTGTGCCGTTCAGGCCTTCATAGGTGCTCGCTAACAGCACTTGCCCCAACATTTTGTTAATGCTACATGGGGGATCTTTGTCTTTGTGTCTCTATCTGACAGTCTGTGTGCTTATGTCACTCTGAGTTTCTAACTGACTGTGTCGCTCTGTGTCTGTGTGTCACTGTGTAAATATTCATTTGAGCAGGAAATGACTTTGACTTGACTGTGAGTGCGTGCGTGTCTTCGTGTGTATGTGGTAGTGTAGCAGTAGGCGCGCTGCACTACAAACCCAGCGGTCTAAGTTCGATTCTCGCTCACGGGCAACACCAGTGGCGATTATCTGAACCGGTCTTGGGCCTCCCCTAGGTCGACTCAGCCTCAAATGAGTACCTGGTGCGGTGTGTAAACATCGCCGCTGGGCGGACAAAGGCGGCCGGGTGGGCGTGGTGCTGGCCACCCACCTCCTCGTGCGCCGTGCTGGCCTTCATAGGTGCTCGCTAACAGCACTTGCCTCAACAGTCTGTTAAGGCTACATGGGGGATCTTTGTCTTTGATGCTATAAGTAGTGGGGAGCGGTGGTGTAGCGGTTAGCGCTACGCTGCGCTACGAACCCGTAGACCCGAGTTCGATTCCCGCTCACGGCCGACAACACCATGTGACGATTATCTGAACCGGTCCTGGGCCTCCCCTAGGTCGGCTCAGCCTCAAATGAGTACCTGGTGCGGTGTGTAAACATCGCCACTGGGGAGACAAAGGCGGCCTTCCGTGGTGCTGGCCACCCACCTCCTCGTGTGCCGTGCTTGCCTTACGAATTGCTGCTGCTCGCTAACGGCACTTGCCCCAACAGTCTGTTAAAGGCTACGCGGGGGACCTTTGTCTGTGTGCCTGCGTAGGTGGAGAAGAGGCTGGAGAGCCTCAAGATGGTGTTCCACCACGCGCACAAGAAGCTCAGCGGCTGCCTCCACGGAACCCCGGGGCTCGACCTCGACAAGAGATTGGTGAATGCCGCCTCCACCTCCACACGCGGAGATGCCCAGAACCTTCAGGGGGGCTACAGCCTTGACCCTGTAGACTCACATGGAGACCCATAGCCTTAGGTAGGCCTACAGCCTTGACCCTGTAGACTCACATGGAGACCCATAGCCTTAGGTAGGCCTACAGCCTTAACCCTGTAGACTCACATGGAGAACTCATAGCCTTAGGTAGGCCTACAGCCTTGACCCTGTAGACTCACATGGAGAACTCATAGCCTTAGGTAGGCCTACAGCCTTAACCCTGTAGACTCACATGGAGAACTCATAGCCTTAGGTAGGCCTACAGCCTTAACCCTGTAGACTCACACGGAGACCCATAGCCTTAGGTAGAACTACAGCCTTAACCCTGTAGACTCACACGGAGCCTTAGGTAGGCCTACAGCCTTAACCCTGTAGACTCACATGGAGACCCATAGCCTTAGGTAGAACTACAGCCTTAACCCTGTAGACTCACACGGAGACCCATAGCCTTAGGTAGGCCTACAGCCTTAACCCTGTAGACTCACATGAAGACCCATAGCCTTAGGTAGGCCTACAGCCTTAACCCTGTAGACTCACATGAAGACCCATAGCCTTAGGTAGGCCTACAGCCTTAACCCTGTAGACTCACACGGAGACCCATAGCCTTAGGTAGGCCTACAGCCTTAACCCTGTAGACTCACATGGAGAACCATAGCCTTAGGTAGGCCTACAGCCTTAACCCTGTAGACTCACACGGAGACACATAGCCTTAGGTAGGCCTACAGCCTTAACCCTGTAGACTCACACGGAGACCCATAGCCTTAGGTAGGCCTACAGCCTTAACCCTGTAGACTCACACGGAGACCCATAGCCTTAGGTAGGCCTACAGCCTTAACCCTGTAGACTCACACGGAGACCCATAGCCTTAGGTAGGCCTACAGCCTTAACCCTGTAGACTCACATGAAGACCCATAGCCTTAGGTAGGCCTACAGCCTTAACCCTGTAGACTCACATGAAGACCCATAGCCTTAGGTAGGCCTACAGCCTTAACCCTGTAGGCTCACACGGAGACCCATAGCCTTAGGTAGGCCTACAGCCTTAACCCTGTAGACTCACATGGAGAACCATAGCCTTAGGTAGGCCTACAGCCTTAACCCTGTAGACTCACACGGAGACCCATAGCCTTAGGTAGGCCTACAGCCTTAACCCTGTAGACTCACACGGAGACCCATAGCCTTAGGTAGGCCTACAGCCTTAGCCCTGTAGACTCACACGGAGACCCATAGCCTTAGGTAGGCCTACAGCCTTAACCCTGTAGACTCACATGGAGACCCATAGCCTTAGGTAGGCCTACAGCCTTAGCCCTGTAGACTCACATGGAGACCCATAGCCTTAGGTAGGCCTACAGCCTTAACCCTGTAGACTCACATGGAGACCCATAGCCTTAGGTAGGCCTACAGCCTTAACCCTGTAGACTCACATGGATAACCATAGCCTTAGGTAGAACTACAGCCTTAACCCTGTAGACTCACACGGAGCCTTAGGTCGGCCTACAGCCTTAACTTGTAGCCTTAAGCAGACCTAAAGCCATACCCAGTAGACTCACACGGAGACCCATAGCCATCAACAGGCCTGCAGCCTTACACTGTAGACTCATACGGAGACCCAATGACTCACACAGAGACCCATTGGCTCACACAGAGACCCTTAGACTCACACAGAGACCCATAGACTCACACAGAGCTGTGAGTTGATAGTCTAAGCCCATTCACCGATGACTGTACACAAAAAATAATCACGTTACATTTGGTTCTGCATTTAATTTGGGGAATTTCCGGCACTGAGAATGGAAAACGAATCGGTCTGACTGTGACAAGGCGAGCTTCACTCGCACGCGGCAGAGCGGCTGGGACAGGGCTGCCCTCTGCTGCGTGTAGAGAGCGGGCCACACTACCGCCCCTCGCACAAAGACAAAGATCCCCCGTATTGCCTTTGATAGGCTGTTGGGGCAAGTGCTGTTAGCGAGTAGCGCCTATGAAGGCCGGCACGGCACACGGCGGAGTGGGTGGCAGCACTTGCCCCAGCAGTCTGTGAAAGGCTATACGGGGGATCTTCGTCTTTGCGCGTGAGCGTCTGCGTGAGTGGCTGAGTCAGAGCTGCTGTGATATCGTGTCGTTTGTAAGCAGTTGTTTATCGATGTGTCTGTGTATATATCTGCCTGTGTGTGAGCCCTTGCTGGTTCAACAGGCGTTGTGGCATGCCTGTACGTGCCTCTGCATGCCTGGGTGTGTGTGTGCGTGTGTGTGGGGTGTGTGGGGAGCGGTGGTGCAGCGTTTAGCGCTACGCTGCGCTACGAACCGGCCGACCAGAGTTCGATTCCTGCTCACGGCCACCAACACCAGTGACGATTATTGGTCCTGGGCCTCCCCTAGGTCGACTAAGCCTCAAATGAGTACCCGGTGCGGTGTGTAAACATCGCCACTGGGGAGACAAAGGTGGCCGGGCGTGGTGCTGGCCACCCACCCCCTCGTGTGCCGTGCCGGCCTTCACAGGTGCTGCTCGCTAACAGCACGTGCCCCACAAAGTCCGTGAAGGCTTTATGGGGGTTCTTTGTCTTTGCTGCATGTTCACGTGGTCTCAAAGTGCACCTGGCCTGGCACAGACACCGTGGTGACGTCACTGGCACTTAGTGGCAAATGGCGCGTGTTGTTGTTATGTCGTGTGTTAACGCGTGTGTGTGTTAACGTGCGTGTGTGTTAACGCGTGTGTGCCGTGTGTGTTAACGCGTGTGTGTGTGAACGTGCGTGTGCATGTGTTAACGCGTGTGTGTGTTAACACGTGTGTGCGTGTGTTAACGCGTGTGTGTTAACGCGTGTGTGTGTGTTAACACGTGTGTGTTGACACGTGTGTGCGTGTGTTGACACGTGTGTGCCGTGTGTGCATGTGTGTGCGGTACAGAAGAGGGTGCCGGTGGCGGTGCTCGCCGTGGGTCTGTCGGACAGCTACCGCACACTCGAGGACATGCCCTTTGGGTGAGCCCGCACGCACACACGTAGCTACACACACACAGCTACACACACACAGCTACACACACACAGCTACACACACACAGCTACACACACACACAGCTACACACACAGCTACACACACAGCTACAAACACACAGCTACACACACAGCTACACACACACAGCTACACACACACACACAGCTACCGCACACTCGAGGACATGCCCTTTGGGTGAGCCCGCACGCACACACGTAGCTACACACACACAGCTACACACACACAGCTACACACACACACACACAGCTACCGCACACTCGAGGACATGCCCTTTGGGTGAGCCCGCACGCACACACGTAGCTACACACACTCAGCTACACACACACAGCTACACACACACACACACAGCTACCGCACACTCGAGGACATGCCCTTTGGGTGAGCCCGCACGCACACACGTAGCTACACACACACAGCTACACACACACAGCTACACACACACAGCTACACACACAGCTACACACACACACAGCTACACACACAGCTACACACACAGCTACACACACAGCTACAAACACACAGCTGCACACACACACAGCTACACACACAGCTACACACACAGCTACACACACAGCTACACACACACAGCTACACACACACAGCTACACACACACACACACAGCTACCGCACACTCGAGGACATGCCCTTTGGGTGAGCCCGCACGCACACACGTAGCTACACACACACAGCTACACACACACCTACACACACACAGCTACACACACAGCTACACACACACACAGCTACCGCACACTCGAGGACATGCCCTTTGGGTGAGCCCGCACGCACACACGTAGCTACACACACACAGCTACACACACACAGCTACACACACACAGCTACACACACAGCTACACACACACACAGCTACACACACAGCTACACACACAGCTACACACACAGCTACACACACACAGCTACACACACACAGCTACACACACACACACACACAGCTACCGCACACTCGAGGACATGCCCTTTGGGTGAGCCCGCACGCACACACGTAGCTACACACACACAGCTACACACACAGCTACACACACACAGCTACACACACAGCTACACACACACACAGCTACACACACAGCTACACACACAGCTACAAACACACAGCTACACACACACACAGCTACACACACAGCTACACACACAGCTACACACACACAGCTACACACAGACACAGCTACACACAGACACAGCTACACACACACACAGCTACACACACACACAGCTACACACACACAGCTACACACACAGCTACACACACACACAGCTACACACACACACAGCTACACACACACAGCTACACACACACAGCTACACACACAGCTACACACACAGCTACACACACACAGCTACACACACACACCTACACACACAGCTACACACACACACCTACACACACACAGCTACACACAGACACAGCTACACACAGACACAGCTACACACACACACAGCTACACACACACACAGCTACACACACACACAGCTACACACACACACAGCTACACACACACACAGCTACACACACACACAGCTACACACACACAGCTACACACACACAGCTACACACACACAGCTACACACACACACAGCTACACACACACACAGCTACACACACACACAGCTACACACACACACCTACACACACACAGCTACACACACACAGCTACACACACACACAGCTACACACACACACCTACACACACACAGCTACACACACACAGCTACACACACAGCTACACACACACACCTACACACAAAGACAAATATCCCCCGTATAGCCTTAACAGACTGTTGGATAATCGTCATTGGTGTCGGCCGTGAGCGGGGAATCGAACTCGGGTCACCGGGTTCGTAGCGCAACGCAGCGCTAACCGCGACGCTACCGCTCCGCACACACACACACGCACACACACACGCACACACACACAACCGACATGCACTACGCACACACGCGCACACACACGCACACACGAGCTCGCTCGCGCTCACGCTCGCTCATGCCCTTCGTACGCGAGCCCTCTCCAGTCCCCTCCACCCGTGACCTCTAGGGCCCCGTGACGTCATCACCGTAGGAGTATGCCAAATCCTTCCCCGAGTCGCCCGCAAGCGGAAAAATAAAAAATGAGAAACGTTAAACATTTACCGGAGCTAAAGTTAGAGGCAGAATTCACGTTTCATGGAGGAGGGGGGTGGGGCGGGGGGGAGGGGGGGGGTGGGGGCGGGGGAGGGGGCGTGGTCCTGCCCTAGCGTGAACTGGGTTCTCAAGAGCACTGAGTTGATGGTCTAAGCCCAGTTGACATTGAGACCCATAGACTCACACAGAGACCCATAGACTCACACAGAGACCCATAGACTCACACAGAGACACAGACTCGCACAGAGACCCATAGACTCACACAGAGACCCATAGGCTCACACACAGACCCATAGACTCGCACAGATACCCATAGACTCGCACAGAGACCCATAGACTGATAGAGACATATAGACTCCCATAGAGACCCATACCCTCGCACACAGACCCATTGACTCACGTAGAGACCCATGGACTGACACAGACTGAGCAGTGATTAAACCGGAGTTCTCAAGTGCAGTGAAGTTGAGGCTCTTGGCCCAGTCACCAATGGTTGCACAAAAAACCCTGTCACGTCAAAAATGTTGTTCCGCGCTTAATTTGGGGGTGAATTCCAGCTCTGAGAACGTTAGCACAGAGCGGGTTGACTGCTGCGGGGCAGAGGTCACAACCGGGTACCCGACACCCGTACCCTACCCGATACCCGGCTACCCGTACCCGGCCGGGTACGCGTACGGGTACCCGTTTGCGACCCTGGTGCGGCTGGGTACGGGTACGGGTAGGCCGTGAGTCACCGGTGAATAACCGTTTGTCACTCATTTCGGGTAGGGTACGGGTAGGGAACGGGTACCCATTTGCGACCCTGGTGCGGCCGGGTACGGGTAAGGAATCAAAACCCGTTTGCGACCTCTGCCGCGGGGGAAGCAATTGCAGCCGTCCCTCGGCTCACGAGTTTGTTTTATTCCTTCCACGGAAACTAATTGTTCACCGAAATAACTGTTCATCGGAAACGTTAAAATCACCGAGTCGGCAGGAGAGCCGTTTCCGCCGCCAACACAGACGGCGCGCCATGTCAGCGGAGCCCCAGTCGAGGTGTCTGCTGCTACTGCTGCTGCTACTGCTGCTGCTACTGCTGCTGCTGCCGCTGCTGCTGCCGCCGCCGCCGCTGCTGCTGCTACTGCTGCTACTGCTGCTACTGCTATGTGTGCGGCTACTGCTGTTTGTGCGGCTACTGCTGTTACTGCTGCTTCTAATGCTGCTGCTGCTGTCGTTGCTGCTTCTCCTACCGCTGCTGCTGCGTCCCACAGCAAGGTGCTGCAGCAGTGCGGGGAGGCGCAGCTGAACCTGGCGATGGAAGTGTGCAACATGGAGGGCAGCGTGGAGACCAACGTGCTGGAGCCCATCAACCTCCTAGCCGAGGTGATGGCCCCCACCACCCTCCCTCCCCCCTCCCCCTCCCCCTGTCCCTCCCCCCCTCCCTCCCTCCCCCTCCCCCCGTCCCTCCCTCCCTCCCCCACGGACCCCCCACGAACCCACCCCCGTGTACAGTACCCCCACGGACTCCCATGGATCCCCACCAACCCCCCTCAATGGACCCCCCCGCCCCCCCTCACCGACTACCCACGGACCCCCGTGGACCCCCTCACAGACCACCCCCATATACAGCCCCTCGGACTCCCGTGAACCCTCACCGACTACCCACAGACTCCCACGGACCCCCACCGACTACCCAGGGAACCCCTCAAGACCCCCCCCCACGGTTCCCTACCGGCTCCTGAGGACCTTCACCGACCCCCAGAGATCCCCAGAGATCCCCACGGACCCCTGTGGACCCCCCCCCCCCCCCACGGACCTTCCCTGACCCCTATGTGTACCCCCATGCACCCGCCACAGACCCCCACGGATTTAATGGAAAGGTTTCCACCGTCTCTACCACTATGGGTCTCTATGGGGGTCTATGGGTCTCTGTGTGAGTCTATGGGTCTCTGTGTGAGTCTATGGGGTCTGTGTGAGTCTATGAGTCTCTGTGTGAGTCTATGGGTCTCTGTGTGAGTCTATGGGTCTCTGTGTGAGTCTGTGAGACCCCCCCCCGCGGTGTAAACGCTGTGGTTGGGACTGGAACCCGCGATGGCGCCGGCTGCTGTGCGCCTCTGAGCCCCCTCCTCTCCCCCCCCCCGTGCCCTCTGACCCCGCAGGAGCACATCCCCAACATCCAGAAGCAGAGGAAACACCTCAGCAAGATGGTGCTGGACATGGAGGGCGCCAAGTCCAGGTGGGACCCAGCGACACGCCACCCGCATCCACGCGCGCGTGCGTGTGTGTGTGCATGCGCGCGTGTGCGCGTGTGCGTGTGTGTGCGCGTGTGCGTGCATGTGTGTGCGTGTGCGTGTGCGCGTGTGTGCGTGCATGTGTGCGCGCGCGTGTGTGTGTGCGCGCGTGTGTGCTTGTGTGCGTGCGTGCGCGTGTGTGTTCGTGTGTGCGCGCGTGTGTGCTTGTGTGTGTGTGCTTGTGTGCGTGTGTGTGCGTGTGTGTGCTTGTGTGTGCGTGTGTGTGCGTGTGTACGTGTTGTTGCGTGTGTGTGCTTGTGCGTGTGTACGTGTGTGTGCGTGTGTGTGCTTGTGTGTGCGTGTGTGTGCTTGTGTGTGCGTGTGTGTGTGTGTGCGTGCGTGTGTGTGCTTGTGTGCGTGTGTGCTTGTGTGCGTGTGTGTGTGCGTGTGTGCTTGTGTGTGCGTGTGTGCGTGTGTGTGCTTGTGTGTGCGTGTGTGTGCGTGTGGGTGCTTGTGTGTGTGCGTGTGTACGTGTGTGTGCGTGCTTGTGTGTGCGTGTGTGTGCGTGTGTACGTGTGTGTGCGTGTGTGCTTGTGTGCGCGTTGGGAGCAGTAACGTCGCCCTTGGCGCGCTGCACTATGAACCCGGCAGCCCGAGTTCGATTCCCAATCACGTTCAGTATCAATGACAGACATCTGAGCCAGTCCTGGACTGTGAATGTCCCCACCGGTTCTTCCTGGCGTGGTGCGTAGTCAACATCGCCACTGGGGAGACATCTCAGAGTGGTGTTGCCCCCCCCCCCACCCCCTCGTGTGCTGTGCCGGCCTTCATTGGTGCTCGCCGACAGTTCTTGCCCCAACAGGCTATATGGGGGATCTTTGTCTTTGTGTGCGCGAGTGTGCACGTGCGGGCATGATTGACGGACTTCTCCCTTCCTCTCCTTCCCCATTCCTCCCTCCCCCTCTCCCCCCCTGCCCCCCCCCTCTCTCCCTGCAGGTACCAGCAGGCCTCCAAGGTGCTGCAGGGCAACGTGGGGGCCATGACGCCCAGCAAGCTGGAGGCGCTGCGCGAGGAGATGGAGGAGGAGGAGAACAAAGTGGAGATCATGAAGGTGCCGCACCCTCCCCTCCCATCGGCAGCAGCACCGTGCCCCGCGTCACGGAGGGGGGGCACGACTCCAGGGCCTTCCCCGAGGGGGAGGGAGGGGAGGAGGTGGGGAGGGGCCTTCCCCTCGCTCCCCTCCCTCCCCTCTCGCCCGTAGCTTCTCTCGCCCGCTCGCAATCCGCCCGTCAGCGTCCGTATTTCGAGTCGAGGAGGAATCCGATGAGCTGTGAAGCTCTTCAGCAGGGGCCACGGGGCTCGGCAAGTTGTCCCACCAGCTGGCATCCCTCTAGCGGCGCCTCCTGCCCTAGCTCCCCCCTCTCCCTCCCCCCTGCTCCCCTACAGCTGGCGCTGTGTGGCACAGCGCAATCACGACGCTGCTGCTGCTGCTGCTGCCTCACAGCCTCACGTGGTAGTTTCACAGTAGGCGGGGGGGAGGGGGCGTCGTTGCTGCTGTTCGGTCTGCTCTAGGGGGCACCCCCAGTGGCAGCTGTCCCTGTGCGGCACAAGTCTGTATCGTCACGCAGGGAGGCGACGACGCCGCTGCTGCAGCCGCCGCTGCTGCTGCTGCTACTGCTGCTGCCGCCGCTGCTGCTGCTGCTGCTGCTGCTGCTGCTGCCGCCGCTGCTGCTGCTGCCGCCGCTGCTGCTGCTGCTGCTGCTACTGCTGCTGCTACTGCTGCTGCTGCTACTGCTGCTGCTGCTACTGCTGCTGCTACCACTGCTGCTGCTGCTGCCGCCGCTGCTGCTGCTACTGCTGCTGCTGCTACTGCTGCTACTGCTACCACTGCTGCTGCTCTGCCGCTGCTGCTGCCGCTGTTGCTACTGCTGCTGCTGCTGCTACTGCCGCCGCTGTGTCTCACAGACGCCGGCTGCCGCCGTACTGAGCGCTCGTGCGGAGGCCGCTCCCGGTACAAAGTCCGCCCCAGTGGTTACGGCCTGCCGGCTCGCCACGCGAACCTTGACCCCCCCCCTCCCTCGTGCGCACCGCCACCCTCCTTGAAGTGCTGCCCCCCCCCCCTCACCGCCACAGCCCCAGGTCGTAGGGTAGGTGATGAGTAGTAGTAGTAGTGAGTAGTAGGGTGCCACTCAACACACACAGAGTCACGGTGTAGAGGCGTAGACACAGAGAACAAGATGGGGACCCTGAGTGGGTGAGTGAGTAGGTGGGTGTGTGAGGGAGTAGGTGAGTAAGTAGTTGAGTGAGTAGGTGAGTGAGTAGGTGAGTGAGTAGGTGAGTAGCAGGGTGCCACTCAGCACACACAGAGTCACGGTGTAGAGGCGTAGACGCAGAGTGGAGGAGGGGCGAGGAACGGAGAGTCCAAGGAGGAAGTAACGACGAGGAGGGGAGTGGGAGACCCCACACAGCCTGAGGCCTCTCTCCCCATGTGCTCTCTCTGTGTCTCTGTGTCTATGTCTCTCTCCCCATGTGCTCTCTCTCTCTGTGTCTCTGTGTCTATGTCTCTCTCCCCATGTGCTCTCTCTGTGTCTCTGTGTCTATGTCTCTCTCCCCATGTGCTCTCTCTGTGTCTCTGTGTCTATGTCTCTCTCCCCATGTGCTCTCTCTCTGTGTCTCTGTGTCTATGTCTCTCTCCCCATGTGCTCTCTCTCTGTGTCTCTGTGTCTATGTCTCTCTCCCCATGTGCTCTCTCTGTGTCTCTGTGTCTATGTCTCTCTCCCCATGTGCTCTCTCTCTGTGTCTCTGTGTCTATGTCTCTCTCCCCATGTGCTTCTCTCTGTTCGCACCCCGACACACGCACAGCAAGCCACTTGGGTGAGGAAGCGAACCCAGGCCCCTGTTGCCGTGAGCCGCGAGCATTACCCACCAGCCCCTCCGGCCGTGTCGTCTCCCGCGCGCTCGCCCGGTCGCACCAACCGCGCCTGATGCTTGTGACTTGCCTTCCCTCCTCTCTCTGTCTCTCTGTGTGTCTCTCTCTGTGTCTATGTCTCTCTCTGTCTGTGTCTCTCTGTCTGTCTCTCTCTCTGCCTCTGTGTCCCCCGTGCTGCGCTAACTACTACGCCACCACCAGTGACGATTATTTGAAGCGGTACTGGGCCTCCCCTAGGTCGATTCAGCCTCAAACGAGTACCTGGTGCGATGTGTAAACATCGCCACTGGGGAGACAAAGGCGGCCGAGCGTGGTGCTGGTTACCCACCCCCTCGTGTGCCGTGCCGCCCTTCATAAGTACTCGCTAATAGCACTTGCCCCGACAGTCTGTTAAGGCTACACGGGGGATCTTTGTCTTGGTGTTCTGTGTGGGTGGCTAGGACCAGTATGCCACGGAGCTCTACCAGTTCGTGGCCAAGGAGAAAGGCTTTGCCGACTACTTTGTCAAGGTGAGCGACGCACACACACACGCACGTACACACGCACGTACACGCACGTACACACACACGCACGCACACGCACGTACACACGCACGTACACACACACGCACACGCACACACACACGTACACGCACGCACACGCACGTACACACACACGCACGTACACACGCACGTACACACGCACGTACACACACACGCACACGCACACACACACGTACACACGCACGCACACACACACACGTACACACACACGTACACACGCACACGCACACACACACGTACACACACACGTACACACACACGCACACGCACACACGCACGTACACACGCACGTACACACACACGCACGTACACACGCACGCACACACGCACACGCACACACGCACGTACACACGCACGCACACACACACGCACGTACACACACACGCACGCACACACACACACGTACACACGCACACGCACACACGCACGTACACACGCACACGCACGCACACACGCACCCACACACGCACGTACACACACACGCAAGCACACACACACGCACGCACACACGCACACGCACGCACACGCACACGCACGCACACACACACGCACGTACACACACACGCACGCACACACACACGCACACACGCACACACACACGCACACACGCACGTACACACGCACGTACACACACGCACACACACACGCACGCACACACACACGCACGTACACACGCACACACGCACGCACACACGCATGTACACACGCACACGCACGCACACACACGCACGCACACACACACGCACGCACACACACGCACGTACACACACGCACGTACACACACACGTACGCACGCACGTACACACACGCACGTACACACGTGTGTGCACACAGAGATAAAGACAAAGATCCCCCAGTTTAGCCTGAACAGACTGTAGGGGCAAGTGCTGTTAGCGAGCACCTATGAAGACCGGCACGGCACACGAGGGGGCGGGTGGCCAGCACCACAGGGCATCCTTCCAATCCTGTGGAACCCCTCCAGTGGTCCAGACTGTTGTTATGATGTCATGTAGGGCAGTCTGTGCACAAACGCCACCCTCCCTCAGCATTTCGCTTGGGAGATCATCTCTGCCCGGTGCCTTTCCTGGCCTTCAGTACTTCCTCAACAGATGGCACCTCAGCCAGCCACTCACAGGGGGTGACTTCCTCCTCCAATATTTGAGGCACCGCAGCCTCAGCAAGGTCATCCCCACTTTGTCACACGTTTTCCTGGCTGAGGGATTTCCCCTCCCCCAGGACCTCACAGATCTCAGCAAATCTGCAAACCTGTTCCCGGGGGTCGGAGATTGGATCACAGTTCTTTCCCTTAATGATGGTAATAGGTGTGGCGCTGCAGGTTACTTTTTTGATGGAGTTAAATAGGGATTTGTGATCGCGGGCCACTGACGCAGACTCCATCTCCTCAGCAACCCGCGACCACCACCCATCCTTGCAGCGCCTTACGGCTCTCTGAACCATGCACACGCACGCACATACACGAACACACACGCACACACACGCACACACACGCACACACGCACAACAAAGACACGCACAATGGTGGCGGTGTGTGACATGTTGACGTGTGTGCGTGTCCCCGTGTCTCCGTGTAGCTCCTAGAGACGCAGGCCGACTTCCACAAGAGGTCCCTGGCGGTCATCGAGACTCTCCTGCCCAAGATCACGGCCGAGAGAGGTGAAGCTCCCTCCCTCCCTACCTCCCTCCCCCCTCTTCCAGCCCTTGGATTGTGTGTGTGTGTGTGACCGTGTGTGTGACCGTGTGTGTGACCGTGTGTGGTTGTGATGGTCTTTTGACGTGGGGAGCGGTGGTGTAGCAGTTAGCGCATCGCTGCGCTACGAACCCGGCGTCCCGGGTTCGATCCCCATTCACAGCCAACACCAGTGAAGATCATCAGAACCGGTCCTGGGCCTCTCCTAGGTCGACTCAGCCTCAAATGAGTACCTAGTGCGGTGTGTAGTAAACATCGCCACTGGGGAGACAAAGGTGGCCGGGCGTGGTGCTGGCCACCCACCCCCTCGTGTGCCGTGCCGGCCTTCACAGGTGCTGCTGCTCGCTAACAGCACTTGCCCCTACAGTCTGTTAAGGCTACACGGGGGATCTTTGCCTTCGCGCGTGTGCGTGTCTCAGAGCACTGCGTGCGTCCCTGCTACGGGCAGCCGCTGGAGGAGCACCTGCACCTGAACCGACGGGACATCGCCTTCCCCATCGAGGCCTGCGTCGTGGCACTCATGGACAGCGGCCTGCAGGAGGAGGTGAGCGCCCAGGGCGGGAAGCGGGCGATGGTGAGGGATGGTGAGGGATGGGTGAGCGATGGTGAGGGATGGGTGAGCGATGGTGAGGGATGGGTGAGCGATGGTGAGGGATGGGTGAGCGATGGTGAGGGATGGGTGAGCGATGGTGAGGGATGGGTGAGCGATGGGTGAGGTGTGTGTGTATGTGATGGTGAGCGATGGTGAGGGATGGGTGAGCGATGGTGAGGGATGGGTGAGCGATGGTGAGCGATGGTGAGGGATGGGTGAGCGATGGTGAGGGATGGGTGAGCGATGGGTGAGGTGTGTGTGTATGTGATGGTGAGCGATGGTGAGGGATGGGTGAGCGATGGTGAGGGATGGGTGAGCGATGGTGAGGGATGGGTGAGCGATGGTGAGCGATGGTGAGGGATGGGTGAGCGATGGTGAGGGATGGGTGAGCAATGGTGAGGGATGGGTGAGCGATGGGTGAGGTGTGTGTGTGATGGTGAGCGATGGTGAGGGATGGTGAGCGATGGTGAGGTGTGTGTGTATGTGAGCGATGGTGAGCGATGGCGAGGGATGTGTGAGCGATGGGTGAGGTGTGTGTGTGTGTGTGTGCGATGGTGAGCGATGGGTGAGGTGTGTGTGTGTGTGTGTGCGCGATGGTGAGCGTGTGTGTGTGTGTTTGACTATGTATCCATAGCTGTCAACCCCTAATCAGCGCCCTACCTCGTTACAGACCAACTCAGACCTCATTGTTCACCCCGTGTCCCCTTACAAATCTCAACGTTCATCCGACAAAGTCCCATCACGAGGGAGAAACACAAACAAATAGATATTTAAAAAAAATTCGCCCGTATTGAAACGGCTGTCACGTCGTATGGACCTGAATACTCAATTTCCCTGTACAAGAATACGGGGTAGACCGCGTGTGTTGACACTGTGCGTGTGTGTGTATGCACGTGTGTGTGTTCACGTGTGTGTGTGTGCACGTGTGTGTGTGTGTGTTGACACGGTGTGTGTGTGTGCACGTGTGTATGTGTGTATGCAGGTGTGTGTGTATGTATGAACGTGTGTGTATGCACGTGTGTGTGTATGTGTGCACGTGTGTGCACGTGTGTGTATGCACATGTGTGTGTGCACGTGTGTGTATGCACATGTGTGTGTGCACGTGTGTGTGCGTGTGTGTATGCATGTGCGTATGTGTGTGCACGTGTGTGTGTTTTGACACGTGTGTGTGTGTGTTGACACGTGTGTGTGTGTGTGTGTGCACGGTGTGTGTGTTGACACGTGTGTGTGTGTTGACACGTGTGTGTGTGTGTGTGTGTGCACGGTGTGTGTGTTGACACGTGTGTGTGTGTGTGCACGGTGTGTGTGTGTGTGCAGGGTCTGTTCCGGATTGCGGCTGCCAACTCGAAGCTGAAGAAGCTGAAAGCGTCGCTCGACTGCTGCATCGTGGAGTCGGACTTCTCCCCTGACCCGCACGCCATCGCTGGTCACTACGCACACAGACACACACGGACACACAGACACACACACAGACACACACAGACACACACACAGACACACACACCGAGACACAGACACACACACCGAGACACAGACACACGGACACACAGACACACACACAGACACACACACACGGAGACACAGACACACACACATGGAGATACAGAGAGACACACACGGACACACAGACACACACGGACACACAGACACTCACACGGATACACAGAGAGACACACACGGACACACAGACACACACACAGACACACACGGACACACACACAGACACACACGGACACACAGACACACACACAGACACACACGGACACACACGGACACACACACAGACACACACGGACACACAGACACACACACAGACACACACGGACACACACGGACACACAGGCAGGAAGAGTCACGAGGACTACCGCCACCGCTGCCCTCCCTTGACGGACTCTCTCCCTCTTCCCCCCTCCCCCCTTGACAACGTCACTCTCCCCCCCCTCCCCCCGCGGCTGCAGGGGCTCTCAAGTCCTATATCCGTGAGCTGCCCGAGCCCCTCATGACGTTCCACCTCTTCACAGACTGGAGCAAGGCGTTCAGGTGGGGGGGTCGGGGGGGGCGCACTCACCTCACGCACACTCACCTCACACACACTCACCTCACGCACACTCGCCTCACGCACACTCACCTCTGTCACACACTCACCTCACGCACACTCGCCTCACGCACACTCACCTCTGTCACACACTCACCTCACGCACACTCGCCTCACGCACACTCACCTCTGTCACACACTCACCTCACGCACACTCGCCTCACGCACACTCACCTCTGTCACACACTCACCTCACGCACACTCACCTCACACACACTCACCTCTGTCACACACTCACCTCACGCACACTCACCTCACACACACTCGCCTCACGCACACTCGCCTCACGCACACTCACCTCACACACACTCACCTCACACACACTCGCCTCACGCACACTCACCTCACGCACACTCGCCTCACGCACACTCACCTCACGCACACTCGCCTCTGTCGCACACTCACTTGTTGTGTTCTCATCAACACCCCCCGCGTGACCCCCGCGTGACCCCCGCGTGACCCCTCTCCAGCATGCCCGATCAGCAGGAGCGGCTGCAGGCGCTGTGGTCGGTGTGCGACCTGCTGCCCAAGGAGAACAAGGCCAACTTCCGGTGAGGGGACGACCTCGCAGTGACCTCGCAGTGACCTCGCAGTGACCTCGAAGTGACCTCGCAGTGACCTCGCTCGGCAAACTACGACCCCATCTCGACCTCGCTCAGCAGGCCACGCTCTAGCCTTGACCTCGCCCAGCAGGCCACGCTCTAGCCCTGACCTCGCCCAGCAGGCCACGCTGCAGCCTTGACCTCGCCCAGCAGACCACGCTACGGCCTTGACCTCGCCCAGCAGACCACGCTCTAGCCTTGACCTCGCCCAGCAGGCCACGCTCTATCCCTGACCTCGCCCAGCAGGCCACGCTGCAGCCTTGACCTCGCCCAGCAGACCACGCTGCGGCCTTGACCTCGCCCAGCAGACTACGCTCTAGCCTTGACCTCGCCCAGCAGGCCACGCTGCGGCCTTCACCTCGCCCAGCAGACCACACTGCTGTAGCCTTGACTTGACCCACCAGCCTGCGGGTGGTGGTGTCTGCGTGTCTGCGTGCAGGCTTTGATATGCGTTGCTTCGTCTATGTCTGCGTGTCCGTGTGGGGAGCGGTGGCGCCGCGGTTAGCGCGCCGCTGCCACCTCGGCTCTGAGCGAGTACCCAGTGCGGCGTGCACACATCGGCACCGGGGAGGGGAAGGCCTCTCCCCGGTGCTTCACCCCCCTCCATCAACGCGCCGCTCCGGCCTTCCTAGGCGCTACCCACTCGGCGCTCGCCAACAGCGCTCGCCCCGACGGCCTTGCGCGGGCGGTGGGCCACGCGGCGGGGGGAGCTTTGCCTCCGGCTCTCCGCCGGCGCTAGCGCGTTGTTGCCGTTGCCCCGCCGCCGCAGGTACCTGATGAAGTTCCTGGCGCGGCTCGCGGAGCAGCAGGAGTTTAACAAGATGACTCCCAGCAACATCGCCATCGTGCTGGGGCCCAACCTGCTGTGGGCCCCCACCTCCAGGTGGGCGACTCGCTGCTCCACCGCTCGCTCCTCCGTCTCACAGCGTTACAACGGGGCGGGGGGGGTGGGGGGCGGAGGGGGAGTGGTGGGCGGGGGGGGGGTGGGGGGCGGGGGGGGGGGTGGGGGGCGGGGGGGGGGGGCGCCCGGCATTGTGCAAAAAAGTGTTCCCGAATGGAATAACCGCGTTGTAGCAAAAACTAAACAACAACCACCAAATACACTACACTTGTATGCACACAGCTCACAATCATGTCTTCCCGTGTCCCCCCCCCCCCCGTGTCTCCCCCCCCCGTTCCACCGCGTGCGGCAGCTCCGTGGACGCGATGTCCAGCGTCTCTATCCAGGTGGTCGGCATCGTGGAGATGATGCTACAGTACTCAGAATGGTTCTTCCCTGACGGTCGGTACCCCACTCCGTGTGCGTGCACTCGCATGGGCCTGCGTGCCTGCGTGCGTGCGTGTGCCTGCGTGCATGGGCCTGCGTGCGTGCGTGTGTGTGCGTGCGTGCGTGTGTCTGCCTGCGTGCGTGTGACTGCGTGTGCCTGCGTGTGCGTGCGTGTGCGTGCGTGCGTGTGTGTGCGTGTGCGTGCGTGTGTACGTCTGCCTGTGTGCGTGTGCGTGCGTCTGTCGTGCTGGCCTCCGCAGGTGCTCGCGAACAGCACTGGCTCCTAGTCTGTTAAGGCTGTACAGGGGAATCTTTGTCTTTGTGTGCGCAGCCACCACCAGTGACGATTATCTGAACCGGTCCTGGGCCTCTTCCAGGCCGACTCGGCCTCAAATGAGTACCTGGTACGGTGTGTAAACATCGCCACTGGGGAGACAAAGGCGGCCGGGCGTGGTGCTGGCCACCCACCCCCTCGTGTGCCGTGCCGGCTTCCATCGGTGCTACTCGCTAACGGCACTTGCCCCGACAGTCTGTTACAGGCTACACGGGGGATCTTTTGAGTGTCGGATGGCTGTGGTCTTGGCCAATCCACCCTCTCTGTGTGCGTGAGTGATTGAGTTGGACTCCCGCCCCCTGTCCCCCTCCTGCTCGTGCGTCGCTAGAGGTGGAGTTCGACCAGACGGGAATTTTTGCGGCGGCATCGCAGCTGCCGGCGGAGGGGCCGGGGGGAGCGCCGGCGGGGGGGGCCGGGGGGGGGGGCAGCTGCTGGCGCCCGGCGTCAACGGGGAGAGGCGAGGAGGAGGAGGCGGCGCCGAGGGGAGCCGCGCCCGGCCGCTCAGCGTGGCCACCGACAACGACCTGGCGCGCGAGCTGCACAAGAAGGACGGGTGAGCACACACGCGGACACGCGGACACGCACACACACACACGCACAACACACAACGCACGCACACACACAACGCACGCACACACAACGCACGCACACACAACGCACACACACACGCACACGCACACACAACGCACGCACACACAACGCACACGCAACACACACACAACACACACACACAATGCATGCACAACACACGCACAACGCACGCACAACACACACACAACACACACACAACACACACACAACACACACACAACACCGCACACACACAACACACACACCACACGCACAACACACACGCACACACAACACACACACCACACACAACACACACACCACACACACAACGCACGCACAACGCACGTATTCGCACACACATGCAGACAGCTGCCCTCTTGAGCTGCCCGGGTGACGCTGTGTGTGCTGTGTCCCGCTACCGCCTGCTGCTGCTGCTGCCACTGCCGGGCTCACCGCACTAACCGCACACCCCCCACGCGCGCAGCTAGCGGGGGGGGGGGGGGCGACCAGGGCGGGTTAACCCACTCCTCCTGTCTGTCTTCCCCTGTGCAACCCCCACGCTCAGCTTTCGGAAAATACAAAGGTAACAACCCTCCCCGTCTCACGTCCTGCCTGGCCGCCACCCCCCCCCGCCTCCTCCTCCCCCCACTTAACCACTCATCCCACTCATCATTAACCAGAGGGGAGGGGTGGGGGGGTCCTACGTTAGGAGACGGAGGTAGAGACGCACGGCGAGACCCGGGGGGGGGGGGGGGGGTCGAGTCGGTGAGGCTGCAGGGGGTGACCGGGAGACAGAGGAGGGGGGGGGGGGTCGGGGGAGTAAACCGAACATCATCATCATCGTCATCATCGTCGTCGTCGAGGCGGAGGGAGGTGTGGTGAGACGCAGGGAGATACTGGGAGACGCCAAAGAGACACAGGGACATCTAGGGAGAAGCAGCAGGGAGACGCAGCAGGGAGAGGCAGCAGGGAGAGGCAGCAGGGAGACGCAGCAGGGAGAGGCAGCAGGGAGAGGCAGCAGGGAGAAGCAGCAGGGAGAGGCAGCAGGGAGAGGCAGCAGGGAGACGCAGCAGGGAGACGCAGCAGGGAGAGGCAGCAGGGAGATGCAGCAGGGAGAAGCAGCAGGGAGAAGCAGCAGGGAGAGGCAGCAGGGAGAGGCAGCAGGGAGACGCAGCAGGGAGACGCAGCAGGGAGAGGCAGCAGGGAGAAGCAGCAGGGAGACGCAGCAGGGAGACGCAGCAGGGAGACGCAGCAGGGAGACGCAGCAGGGAGACGCAGCAGGGAGAGGCAGCAGGGAGAGGCAGCAGGGAGAGGCAGCAGGGAGACGCAGCAGGGAGACGCAGCAGGGAGAGGCAGCAGGGAGACGCAGCAGGGAGACGCAGCAGGGAGACGCAGCAGGGAGACGCAGCAGGGAGACGCAGCAGGGAGAGGCAGCAGGGAGAGGCAGCAGGGAGAGGCAGCAGGGAGAGGCAGCAGGGAGAGGCAGCAGGGAGACGCAGCAGGGAGACGCAGCAGGGAGACGCAGCAGGGAGACGCAGCAGGGAGAGGCAGCAGGGAGAGGCAGCAGGGAGAGGCAGCAGGGAGAGGCAGCAGGGAGACGCAGCAGGGAGAGGCAGCAGGGAGAGGCAGCAGGGAGACGCAGCAGGAAGACGCAGCAGGGAGAGGCAGCAGGGAGAGGCAGCAGGGAGACGCAGCAGGGAGACGCAGCAGGGAGACGCAGCAGGGAGACGCAGCAGGGAGAGGCAGCAGGGAGAGGCAGCAGGGAGACGCAGCAGGGAGACGCAGCAGGGAGAGGCAGCAGGGAGACGCAGCAGGGAGAGGCAGCAGGGAGAGGCAGCAGGGAGAGGCAGCAGGGAAAGGCAGCAGGGAGAGGCAGCAGGGAGAGGCAGCAGGGAGACGCAGCAGGGAGAGGCAGCAGGGAGAGGCAGCAGGGAGAGGCAGCAGGGAGAGGCAGCAGGGAGAGGCAGCAGGGAGAGGCAGCAGGGAGACGCAGCAGGGAGAGGCAGCAGGGAGAGGCAGCAGGGAGAGGCAGCAGGGAGAGGCAGCAGGGAGAGGCAGCAGGGAGACGCAGCAGGGAGAGGCAGCAGGGAGAGGCAGCAGGGAGACGCAGCAGGGAGACGCAGCAGGGAGACGCAGCAGGGAGAGGCAGCAGGGAGAGGCAGCAGGGAGAGGCAGCAGGGAGAGGCAGCAGGGAGAGGCAGCAGGGAGACGCAGCAGGGAGACGCAGCAGGGAGACGCAGCAGGGAGAGGCAGCAGGGAGACGCAGCAGGGAGAGGCAGCAGGGAGAGGCAGCAGGGAGACGCAGCAGGGAGAGGCAGCAGGGAGACGCAGCAGGGAGACGCAGCAGGGAGAGGCAGCAGGGAGAGGCAGCAGGGAGACGCAGCAGGGAGAGGCAGCAGGGAGAGGCAGCAGGGAGAGGCAGCAGGGAGAGGCAGCAGGGAGACGCAGCAGGGAGACGCAGCAGGGAGAGGCAGCAGGGAGAGGCAGCAGGGAGAGGCAGCAGGGAGAGGCAGCAGGGAGAGGCAGCAGGGAGACGCAGCAGGGAGACGCAGCAGGGAGAGGCAGCAGGGAGAGGCAGCAGGGAGATGCAGCAGGGAGAACCGGGGAGGCAAGGACACGTAAGGAGACGCAGTGAGGCACGTGGGGAGCTCACGAGATGCGGGAAGACCCAGGGGGAGGCCAGGGAGACACGGAGACCAAGCGTGGACATCCAACATGTTGCCAGTCAGAGTTACCTCTTCCCCTGCAAGTTATTTTGAACGTGCATGGTCGACGTTGCGCTGTTGTTGTTGTCGTTGTTGTTGTTCCTAACGGTGACGTTGTTGTTGTTGTCGTGTGTCCGCCTGTCTCCCCGCCTGTCTCCCCGCCTGTCTCCCCGCCTGTCTCCCCGCCTGTCTCCCCGCCTGTCTCCCTGCATGCCCCTTCGATTAACCGCCTGCCCCCTGCCGCTTGCGATTGATTCTCGATTAATCGCGCACACTCACACCACCACTCCTGGCGTCACCGCTGGGATTGGCTGTCGCCAATCGATGGTGCGCGGCCGAATCTCCTGCCGCTGATTTCTCTGCGAATGATCTCGACGGAATTGGGGAATTGTTGCTGGGAATCTGCGCCGTTCCTCTTGCGATGATCGCACGCGACGTTGTACTCACTCGCGATTCCCACCATGACCTGTTACCGACACCACACTAACATCGCTATCATCACCACTGCCAACACCTCCATCACAACCTCCAACACCACCACCACCGCATTACCGCTTCCACCACCAACACTAACATCGCTATCATCACCACGGCCACCACCATTATCATCAACACCATCACCACCACGACCATCACCACCACGTACACCACCTCTACCATTGTCGCCACCACCACCACAACTCTCCTCGCCATTGCCACCACCACCACCACCAACACCACCTACACCTCCAACACAACTTACACCTCCAACACGACGTCCACCACCAACACCACCGCTTCCAATCAACCGACGGATCAATCAAACCAATGAACCTCGTCCCACGGTCCCCGGCCAATCGTAACGCGGGCGACCCCCGATTGACCCCCGATTGACCCCCGATTGACCCCCCCGGCTGGCCGGCCGCCCGCCCCCCGTTGGGCGCTGCTGCTGCAGGGCGACGCGCCACAAGGAGCGCGGCAGCTTCTACCGCGCGGCCACCACCATTAGGATGCAGAACCACGTGGTGGGGGTCGTGGGGGGTGCGGGGGGTGGGGGGGGCGAGGGGGGGGACCGCCCTCTCCTGCCCCAACACCCCCTCCCTGTACACGGCCCCCGGCTCGCCGCCACCGCCGGTGGTGGTGGTGGACAAGAGGTGAGCGTGGGCACGTGTGTGTGTGTGCGTGCGTGTGTACGTGTGTGTGTGTACGTGTGTGTGCGTGTGTACGTGTGTGTGTGTACGTGTGTGTGTGTACGTGTGTGTGTGTACGTGTGTGTGTGTACGTGTGTGTGTGTACGTGCATGTGTGCGTGTGTACGTGCGTGTGTACGTGCGTGTGTACGTGTGTGTGTACGTGTGTGTGTACGTGTGTGTGTACGTGCATGTGTGCGTGTGTACGTGCGTGTGTACGTGTGTGTGTACGTGTGTGTCTGTACGTGTGTGTGTACGTGTGTGTGTACGTGCGTGTGTACGTGCGTGTGTACGTGCGTGTTTACATGTGTGTGTGTACGTGTGTGTGCGTGTGTACGTGCGTGTGTACGTGTGTGTGTGTACGTGTGTACATGTGTGTGTGTACGTGTGTACATGTGTGTGTACGTGTGTGCGTGTGTACGTGTGTGTGTACGTGCGTGTGTACGTGTGTGTGTGTGTACGTGTGTGTGTACGTGTGTGTGTACGTGCGTGTGTGTACGTGCGTGTGTGTACGTGTGTGTGTGTACACACACACGTACCCCCTAGTGGAGCATCTTCGCCGGTTGGAAACATTTAGGCTGGCCTGCCTACGATCCATCCTGGGTTTAACCAGGCTGGATTGTGTGAGGAGCTCACAAGTCCTTGAAAGATCTGGGCAAAGTCCCATCAGTGAGCTCCTCCGGCAGGCAAGGCTGCGTTGGCTGGGTCATGTAGCCCGCATGCCCAGCCACCGCATGCCTAAACAGCTTTTGTTCGGCCGGATCGAGGGGGCTAAACGGGCACGGCACGGGCTGGAGAAGAGATTGAGTGATGTGGTACAGGAGGACGTGGAGCTGAGGGGACTTGCTGATGACTGGTACCAGCGGTGTCAAGATCGGCCTCAGTGGAGGAGGCTCGTGAAGGACGCTACTGGGCAGTTGGAGGCAGTCGCCCTCCAACAACAACGGAGGGCGGAGGAGCGACGCTCACAACAACGAGCGGAGCGCCGGGTGGTTAAAGCACAGCAAGTTGGCACAGTAGGGGGCACAGGTGGTGCATCAGCCAGTCATCTCGGTCATCTCGGTCAGTCGACCCGTGGCACCTGCTGGGTCTGCCCCGTGACCTCCTGCCAGCGGGCGTTCGACACTTCACGTGGCCTCAGGGTGCACATGGCCTGGCACAAGCGTCGTGGTGACGTCACCGCCACTTAGTGGCGAATGGCGGTTGTTGTTGTGTACGTGTGTGTACGTGTGTACGTGTGTGCATGTGTACGTGTGTGTACGTGTGTGTACGTGTATGTACGTGTGTGTGTGTACGTGTGTGTGCACGTGCGTGTGAGGAGCGGTGGTGTAGCAGGTTAGTGCGCTGCGCTACAAACCCGGCGATCCGGGTTCGATTCCCATTCACGGCCAACACCGCCAGTGACGATTATCTGAACCGGTCCTGGGCCTCGCCTAGGTCGACTAAACCTCAAATGAGTACCTGGTGCGGGGTGTAAACATCGTCACTGGGGAGACAAAGGCAGTCGGGACGTGGTGCTGGCCACCCACCCCCTCGTGTGCCGTGCCGGCCTTCATAGGTGCGGCTCGCTAACAGCACTTGCCCCGAGAGTTCGTGAAGGCTACACGGTGGATCTTTGTCTTGTGTGAATGAATGTGTGTGCGCGTGTACCCATGCGTGTGTGTGTGTACGTGTCTTTGTGCGCGTGTACCCATGTGTGTGTGTGTGTGTGTACGTGCGCGTGTCTTTGTGCGCGTGTAGCCGTGTGGCAGTGTCGATGCTCCGGTGAGCACGACTCGAGTATCGGCGATGTCGCTGCCGCATCGCGCCGTTGGGACCGCACGCCAACCCCCCCCACGTGGTTTAACCCGTGCCTCTCCCTGTGTGTCTCTGTGTCCCCCCCGCGTGTCTCCCCCGCGTGTCCCCCCCGCGTGTCCCCTGTCTCCCCGTGCCCAGCGCCCTCAAGCTGCCCCAGGTGTCACCGACGTTCGGCCGCAAGTCGGGGCAGGGCAGCGTGAACCCCCAACCCAAAGGTGAGGGCGGCCCACCGCGACCCCCACCGCGACCCCCACCGCGACCCCCACCGCGACCCCCCCACCGCGACCACCAAGAGCCGCTGAAATATTCAGAATCTTTATTTAGGCTGCGGGAGGAATCCGATGAGCCATGAAGCTCTTTTGCACAGATGTCCAGTAGGGGGCACGGGGTCAGAGTTAGGACGGCAAACACAATGCAAACACACGGTTGGAGGGCAAGGCATGGGAAC
>NW_027614399.1:0-26832 GCF_965212315.1 Lampetra planeri | reverse complement strand
CACTATACACTACTATACACTACACCGTACACTACTATACACTACACTATACACTACTATACACTACACTTTACACTACTATACACTATACTATACACTACTATACACTACACTATACACTACACTATACTATACACTGCTATACACTACACTATACACTACTATACACTACACTTTACACTACTATACACTACACTATACACTACTATACACTACACTATACACTACACTATACTATACACTGCTATACACTACACTATACACTACTATACACTACACTATACACTACTATACACTATACTACTATACACTACACTATACACTACTATACACCACTACTATACACTACACTGTACACTACTATACACTACACTATACACTACTATACACTACACTATACACTACACTATACACTACTATACACTACACTACTATACACTACATTGTACACTACTATACACTACACTACTATACACTACACTATACACTACTATGCACTACACTACACTACTATACACTACACTATACACTACTATACACTATACTAGTCAACTAATTGGCGCGCGTTGTCTACGTGACAAACCTTGGTAGGGTTACGACACATTTGCACTCGCGTGATCCGACCCACAAACCTTCATCACGAGTAGGAGAGGTGACCGTCACCGATGTTGGCCGTCAGCGAGAATCGAACTCTGGTCACCGGGTTCGTAGCGCAGCGCGCTAACCGCTCCGCGCACACACGCACACACTTGTTTGTTTAGCCGACCTGGTGCAGATTAAATGCAAAATCCATCCAGCCAGGTTCTGGCTAAACCGGCTTTCCACGTATAGCTCTCCCTAAGTAGTACATGGCAGTCTAATGATGCTACAAAATCATCTCAGTCTGCATTTCCATTCATGCCGCGTTCATTTCATCTCGCCTTATTTCATCTCGCCCGCGATGAAAGAAACGAATCAAACAAGCGGGGATCTCCCGGGCTTTCGCGAGTTGACCGTTCCAGCCCCCCCGATCGGATCAATGCACCGCACGACAAACGTAAAACTCTCCGCGTTCTCCGTGGAATCCCCCCCCCACCTCCCCCCCCCGTAAGCCTTTCCTCCGGCCCGGCAGATCGACTGCCTTGCTCGCGAGCTGCAGCGCATCGGCGAAGGCTTGGAAGAGGCGGCGGCGGCGGGTGGACCGGCGGGCGACTCCCGCATGGACGAGCTCTTCTGCGCCCTGCGCGACGCGTTCCTGCTGGGCCCCGACTTGCCGTCTCTGTCGCGCCTGCTGCTGCTGGAGCTCATCGAGGTGCGAGCCGGCGGCTGGGAGCTGACCGACGCGGCGACGCGCTACTACTACAGCGAGCTGTCCGAGTAGCCCAGCGGTGACGACGCGCTACTACTACAGCGAGCTGCCGAGTAGCCCAGCGGCGACGACGCGCTACTACTACAGCGAGCTGTCCGAGTAGCCCAGCGGTGACGACGCGCTACTACTACAGCGAGCTGCTGAGTAGCCCAGCGGCGACGACGCGCTACTACTACAGCGAGCTGTCCGAGTAGCCCAGCGGTGACGACGCGCTACTACTACAGCGAGCTGCTGAGTAGCCCAGCGGCGACGACGCGCTACTACTACAGCGAGCTGTCCGAGTAGCCCAGCGGTGACGACGCGCTACTACTACAGCGAGCTGCCGAGTAGCCCAGCGGTGACGACGCGCTACTACTACAGCGAGCTGCTGAGTAGGCCAGCGGTGACGACGCGCTACTACTACAGCGAGCTGCCGAGTAGCCCAGCGGTGACGACGCGCTACTACTACAGCGAGCTGCTGAGTAGCCCAGCGGTGACGACGCGCTACTACTACAGCGAGCTGCCGAGTAGCCCAGCGATGACGACGCGCTACTACTACAGCGAGCTGCCGAGTAGCCCAGCGATGACGACGCGCTACTACTACAGCGAGCTGCCGAGTAGCCCAGCGATGACGACGCGCTACTACTACAGCGAGCTGCCGAGTAGCCCAGCGATGACGACGCGCTACTACTACAGCGAGCTGCCGAGTAGCCCAGCGATGACGACGCGCTACTACTACAGCGAGCTGCCGAGTAGCCCAGCGATGACGACGCGCTACTACTACAGCGAGCTGCCGAGTAGCCCAGCGGTGATGAGGAGGGAGGGACGGAGGAGCGGGAGGAGGTGGAGCAGCAGCTGTGACGGTGTTCTCCAGAGCCGGGATATGTTTCGCCTTTTGGCATCATCTGGTCCAACACCATGTGAGACTGGGCTCTAAGGAAAGCTGTCTCGGGTGTGGACCAATCAACATCAAGGACAGTGCATACATTATCGGAGTTGTGTTTTTTTGTTTGTATTACGACTGCAGGTATTGTGGTCTATGCAAACATGACTCCTTGTAAAAAAAAGGTGTCAGTTTTGTTGCCAGATAGAAGGGTAAAAAACCAATTATCATGTTTTGAGTGATCCGTTCAAGATGCCATCGTGGCCGCCTTCTCCGCCTCCGCCAGATCCACGCAGCGGCCGCTCAGGAGACACGCGACAAACTCACAAGACGCGAGCCCGCGATTTAGCTACGGCAAGTTGCCAACCAGATTCTACTCGGTGTGTTTCTGCGCGCGGTTCCTTGGTCCGTTGCGGCTGAAACGGTCAACTCGGCAACGCTGAGAGGAGCCGGGGTTTTTTATTTTTTTTTTATTGCGGGCGGCGGCAGAAACGTTTGATTCCCACCAGCGCAGGGTTGTCAGTGATGCCAGCTTCGGCTCTGTGATCAGGATTTTTATTGCGTTTGAGAACCCAGTTTAATCCCAGCTCGGTCTATGCAAGTCTACGGGTCTCTGTCTAAGTCTACAGGTCTCTATGTGAGTCTGTGGGTGGCTTTTACCATCAACTCACTGAACCTGAGCACCCGCTTTGATGGCAACTACGTCGATATTATATTCTTGGTTCTTTCGGTAAAGTCACGTAGAAGGGAAATTATGAAAGAATAAAAATATAAAACAGTTAAAATTCTCACGACGTCTCGACTGCAACACGCGCAATCATCATCAGGTGTGAAATCCACGGCAAGAAAATTTTAAAAAAGTGGCGTTTTTTTCTTAACGTCAGCACCACGAACAGCGATTTTGGCAGTTGATGATTGCTTGTGTTGCGGTCGAAACGTGGTGAGAATTTGTATTGTTTTATATTTTTATTATTTTATTATTTCCCTTCTACGCGACTTTACCGAAAGAACCAAGAATATGAATCCCCGCAGTCACGAAAGCTTTAGATCGAAACTACGTCGATGTGAATCTGTCGGTCTCCTGTCTAAGTCTGCAGGTCTCTGTGAGCCTATGGGACTCTTCAGTCTGCGTGAGTCATTGCTGACTGGGCAGAGAGACCAATAGCTCAATGCACTTGAGAACCCGGTTTAACCACGGGCAGCTGGGAACCTGGGTTCATATCTCGGGTCTCGGTGGTGCTGCTGACTTACTGTCTCCGACACGGCGATTATGAAGCCTCCAAAAGCAGGAAAAAATGCTCGGGCTCTAGGAGTGAACCTGGAACCCAGAATCCTCAAGGTGTATAGACACGCTGTCCCTGACACGGCCGTTGTGAAACCACTGGGCCCGCATGTTGTTGACAAGAGAGAAATCCGATTTAAAGCTGCTTTCGTGACTGCGGGGATTCATCTTCTTGGTTCTTTCGGTAAAGTCACGTAGAAGGGAAATAATAAAATAATAAAAATAAAACATAATAAAATCATTTTCACGACGTTTTGGTCACAACGCAAGCAGCCGTCCTCAGGTGAAGAACAGGGCTGTCGGAAAGACAGCGTCATTCAGACGCTGTCTTTCCGACAGACCTGTTCTTCATTCAGACGCTGTCTTTCCGACAGACCTGTCTTTCCGACAGACCTGTTCTTCACCTGAGGACGGCTGCTTGCGTTGTGGCCGAAACGTCGTGAGAATTGTATTTTATTATGTTGAATTTTTATTATTTTATTATTTCCCTTCTACGTGACTTTACCGAGAGAACCAAGAAGAGAGAAATCCGTTTTGATTACAGGTGGCCTCAACCTGGATCGAACCCAGGTTCTCAGGAGTGCCGGCTGAGCCCACCCAGCCGCCTCTAAGAATCACACTCCCCTTCGGGAGTGCGAATTCGTACGGAATCGGCTTTGCGTGCATTTACAAGTCGGCAAGTGTAGCTCTTGCCGAATTCTAAGATGCGGTGTGGCAGTTAAGTTGCTTATGAATATCTATTTTTTGAATGGGGGTCGCGTCTTTTCACTTTCGTAGTTTGTTTTTTAAATAAACGAGCGAGTTTCGTCCGAATCTCTTATCGCTTGCCACCAGCGTTTCATTTCGATGGCTGCGCCCGGACCAAAAAAAATCAACAAGCGTGACGATCACTCCGACTGCCAAGACCTTGGGACGACATTCATCCTTTCAGAGACGTTTGCAGGGTGTGGAGCGTGCAGGCGGCTGGGTGTTCATTTTATCTCGAGGCTTAGCAGCAGCAGCAGCAGCGCCGCTGTTCTTAAAGACGTCGTTACTCGCCGCAGAGAACCGCAGCGACACGACCGCCACGCGCTCTACGGCAGCTGGCGTCAAACTGCGCCACGCGCCCTCCCGCATGGCCTTGTGGGAGCCTCGGTGCCGATGAAGTGATTTGCTTAACATTTGATTCCATTCCGTAGGCGCACGTGTGCTTGTACGTCATTGAAACGGAAACGGAAGAGAGGAGGAGGAGGAAAAGTAACGGTGCAGGAAGGGGGTTGGGAGAAGCAATGATCAGGCCAAGATGTTGAGGATGATGAGAGGGTGGTGATGATGATTGGTTGGTGATGATAGGGTGGTGATGATGATGAGAGGGTGGTGATAGGGTGGTGGTGATGATGATGAGAAGGTGGTGATGTGGTGGTGATGATGATGAGAGAGTGGTGATGGTGATGATGATGAGAGGGTGGTGATGGTGATGAGAGGGTGGTGATTTTAATAGGGTGGTGGTGATGATGAGAGGGTGGTGATAGGGTGGTGGTGGTGATGATGAGAGAGGGTTGTGATAGGGTGGTGGTGGTGATGATGATGATAGGTTGGTGATGATAGGGTGGTGATGATGATGAGAGGGTGGTGATAGGGTGGTGGTGATGATGATGAGAAGGTGGTGATAGGGTGGTGGTGATGATGATGAGAGGGTGGTGGTGATGATGATGAGAGGGTGGTGATTTTAATAGGGTGGTGATGATGATGAGAGGGTGGTGATAGGGTGGTGGTGATGATAATGAGAGGGTGGTGATTTTAATAGGGTGGTGATGATGATGAGAGGGTGGTGATGATGATGATTGGTTGGTGATGATAGGGTGGTGATGATGATGAGAGGGTGGTGATAGGGGTGGTGATAGGGTGGTGGTGATGATGAGAGGGTGGTGGTGATGATGATGAGAAGGTGGTGATAGGGTGGTGGTGATGATGATGAGAGGGTGGTGGTGATGATGATGAGAAGGTGGTGATAGGGTGGTGGTGATGATGATGAGAGAGTGGTGATGGTGAATATGAGAGGGTGGTGATAGGGTGGTGATGATGATGATGAGAGGGTGGTGATGATGAGAGGATGGTGATG
Source organism: Lampetra planeri (assembly GCF_965212315.1). Classification (NCBI taxonomy): domain Eukaryota; kingdom Metazoa; phylum Chordata; class Hyperoartia; order Petromyzontiformes; family Petromyzontidae; genus Lampetra; species Lampetra planeri. Next base: position 21,239 of record NW_027614399.1, on the reverse strand, counting down.
AGAGAGTGGTGATGATGATGAGAGGGTGGTGATGGTGATAGGGGGTGATGGTGATGAGAGAATATCAGAAGTGAGCGGCACGGAGGGGAGGGTGTTAGGGAAACCAGGGCCGCAGTCAAACCCGTCGGAGCTTGACGAACTTGCCCGCGTATTAACTAAACACCGAATAAAACGGTGCATTACGCGAGAACATCAAACAAGCATTGCAATAACTTTACGTACCTTTAATATTAATGATGATGACAATGAAATCATGGGGGGGGGCGAGCGAGCGAGAGAGCGAGCGAGAGAGCGAGCGAGAGAGCGAGCGAGAGAGCGAGCGAGAGAGCGAGCGAGAGAGCGAGCGAGAGAGCGAGCGAGAGAGCGAGCGAGAGAGCGAGCGAGAGAGCGAGCGAGAGAGCGAGCGAGAGAGCGAGCGAGAGAGCGAGCGAGAGAGCGAGCGAGAGAGCGAGCGAGAGAGCGAGCGAGAGAGCGAGCGAGAGAGCGAGCGAGAGAGCGAGCGAGAGAGCGAGCGAGAGAGCGAGCGAGAGAGCGAGCGAGAGAGCGAGCGAGAGAGCGAGCGAGAGAGCGAGCGAGAGAGCGAGCGAGAGAGCGAGCGAGAGAGCGAGCGAGAGAGCGAGCGAGAGAGCGAGCGAGAGAGCGAGCGAGAGAGCGAGCGAGAGAGCGAGCGAGAGAGCGAGCGAGAGAGCGAGCGAGAGAGCGAGCGAGAGAGCGAGCGAGAGAGCGAGCGAGAGAGCGAGCGAGAGAGCGAGCGAGAGAGCGAGCGAGAGAGCGAGCGAGCGAGAGAGCGAGCGAGAGAGCGAGCGAGAGAGCGAGCGAGAGAGCGAGCGAGAGAGCGAGCGAGAGAGCGAGCGAGCGAGAGAGCGAGCGAGAGAGCGAGCGAGAGAGCGAGAGAGCGAGCGAGAGAGCGAGCGAGCGAGAGAGCGAGCGAGAGAGCGAGAGAGCGAGCGAGAGAGCGAGCGAGAGAGCGAGCGAGAGAGCGAGAGAGCGAGCGAGAGAGCGAGCGAGAGAGCGAGCGAGAGAGCGAGCGAGAGAGCGAGCGAGAGAGCGAGCGAGAGAGCGAGCGAGAGAGCGAGCGAGAGAGCGAGCGAGAGAGCGAGCGAGCGAGCGAGAGAGCGAGCGAGGGAGCGAGCGAGGGAGCGAGCGAGGGAGCGAGCGAGGGAGCGAGCGAGGGAGCGAGCGAGGGAGCGAGCGAGAGAGAGAGCGAGCGAGAGAGCGAGCGAGAGAGCGAGAGAGAGAGCGAGGGAGCGAGGGAGCGAGCGAGAGAACGAGCGAGAGAGCGAGCGAGAGAGCGAGCGAGAGAGCGAGCGAGAGAGCGAGCGAGAGAGCGAGCGAGAGAGCGAGCGAGAGAGCGAGCGAGAGAGCGAGCGAGAGAGCGAGCGAGAGAGCGAGCGAGAGAGCGAGCGAGGGAGCGAGCGAGGGAGCGAGCGAGAGAACGAGCGAGAGAGAGAGCGAGCGAGAGAGCGAGCGAGAGAGCGAGAGAGAGAGCGAGGGAGCGAGGGAGCGAGCGAGAGAACGAGCGAGAGAGCGAGCGAGCGACCGAGAGAGAGACCGAGAGAGAGACCGAGAGAGTGACCGAGAGAGTGAGCGAGAGGTGGGGGTTTAAATAAAGCAAAGTTATAAAAAAAATTACGAAATGATGAACGAAGCAAAGTGCCGACTACACCGAGCATCTTCTTGTTTCCACTGATCGTAAAAAAAAAAGATAAACGAGAGAGAGAGATCATTCTCGCACATACTGCGTTTAATGTTGGGAGGCAGCGGGAAGGGGGAGCGGGGTCGTGTTGGCGGAGCAGGGCAGATACAGATTCCGTTTATTTTGTTACAAAAACGAAAAGACAACCCACTCAACTTTAGACTTACAGGCATAAAGTCGTCGTAGGTAACCATGGCAACGGTATCTATATATATATTTTTAAAACGTGCTTAACTTATGGCAATCGTCTTCTTGGTTCTTTCGGTAAAGTCACGTAGAAGGGAAATAAAATACTAAAAATAAAACATGATAAAATAATTCTCACGACGTTTCGGCCACAACGCAAGCAGCCGTCCTCAGGTGAAGAACAGGTCTGTCGGGAAGACAGCGTCTGAATGAAACACCACCAGGCTTGGACGGCTGCTTGCATTGTGGCCGAAACGTCGTGATAATTATTTTATTATGTTTTATTTTTATTAATTTATTATTTCCTTCTACGTGACTTTACCGAAAGAACCAAGAAGATGAATCCCTGCAGTCACGAAAGCAGCTTTAAATCGAAATTTATGGCAATCGGTAAGGGGGGTAGTGTTAAGGTTGTTTTTCTCGCAAACGAAAGTTATACGTCTTCCTGGTTCTTTCGGTAAAGTCACGTAGAAGGGAAATAATAAAATAATAAAAATAAAACATAATAAAATAAAAATTCTCACGACGTTTCGGCCACAACGCAAGCAGCCGTCCTCAGGTGAGGAAACAGAGCTGTTAGAAAAACAGCGTTCTAATGAATACCGCCACGCTTGGCAGCGAATATTTAATCTGGATCGGGGGGAGGAGAGAGCCTTGACAAAGAAGTTTACATATCAACAGCGGAATTAAGCATATTAATGGAAAATGCAGATATGGGATTAGTCACTCCTTGTGGAATGTGTAGGCGGTGGTGGTGGGGGGGTCAAAGTCATGTTATGCTCGTGTGTTATGTAGGATTAGCAGTGATAAAGGGAGGAAGTAGGAAAGTTACACGAATTGTCGAATGGCACCCACATCGTCCAAACGAATTGTGTAAACCCACCCCCCCCCCCCAAAAAAAAAAAAATTCACGTACATTATATCCCGCGCGACAGTATATTACAGTAATATTTGGTTCTTGCGGTAAAGTCATCAGGTGGGAAAACACGATGCTCTCCCACCTGATGAAGGACGCTTGTGTTGCGCCCGAAACGTCGTGATTTATTTTCATTTTCTACCCACGTGACTTTACCGAAAGAACCAAAGAGTATGGATTGGTGCAAGTCACGAAAGCTTCACATCAATATTGTTCACCTTCTTGGTTCTTTCGGTAAAGTCACGTAGAATGGAAATAATAAAATAATAAAAATAAAACATAATAAAATAATTTTAAATCTTTCGTGACTGCAGGGATTCATCTTCTTGGTTCTTTCGGTAAAGTCACGTATAATGGAAATAATAAAATAAAAATAAAACATAATAAAATAATTTTAAAGCTTTCGTGACTGCAGGGATTCATCTTCTTGGTTCTTTCGGTAAAGTCACGTAGAATGGAAATAATAAAATAATAAAAATAAAACATAATAAAATAATTTTAAAGCTTTCGTGACTGCAGGGATTCATATTCTTGGTTCTTTCGGTAAAGTAGAAGGGAAATAATAAAATAATAAAAATAAAACATAATAAAATAATTCTCACGACGTTTCGGCCACAACGCAAGCAGCCGTCCTCAGGTGGAGAACAGGTCTGTCGGGAAGACAGCGTCTGAATGTATTAAAATGTTTTATTTTTATTATTTTATTATATTATTTTATTATGCTTTATTTTTATTATTTTATTATTTCCATTCTACGTGACTTTACCGAAAGTTACCAAGAAGATGAATCCCTGCAGTCACGAAAGAAGCTTTAAATCGAAAATTACAAGATTGTATAATCGAATAACCCGGTGACTACAAGGAGGGGGGGGGGTAGTGGGGCAGGGTGAGGGGGGGGGGGAGTGGTCTGAGCTAATTAAAGAAAAGGGCGTGGCCATAATCCACTTTAGCCACGCCCCCCCTTGTTGCGCAACCACAATCTCGCGAGTGGACAAAGCAGTCGTTCGAGCGAGCGAATGGGCCAAGGTCCCAAACCGGCGATTGATTCAGTTTCATTTAATAGGCCAACATCACGCCCGGCCGCCTTTGTCTCCCCCAGTGGCGATGTTCACACACAACAGACCAGTTTGAGGCTGAGTCGACCTAGCGGAGGCCCAGGAGCGGTTGAAATAATCGTCACCGGTGGTGGCCGTGAGCGGGAATCGGACGCTTCCACGTGCGCGGGTCACGTGACGGATGTAACGTCACAGCTCACTTGCCGTGCAACAAAATCAATGCATTATTGAGTCCCCCCCCCCCCCCAAAAAAAAAAACACAAAAGTGTATTTTTATCATTTGTGCATGGTGTACAGTCTGGAAAGTACCCACATGGCAAATTTCCAGTTTGTTGCATGTCGGGAAGTACGCTAAACATTTTGAACAGGCACACATAATCACAACTTTGCCTTTTATATCTATGGAGATAACCCTGTGAGCCATGAGGCTCTTGAGTCGGGTTCAACCGCAACAAAAACAAAAACATGAACAAGAAACATCTGCAAGTGACTACACGCAACAGAAAAAAATCGAGGAAAAAAACATCAAAGTCTTCCAGAAAAAAACCCACCGCGTTTCAACGCCGTGTGAAAAAAATCCCAGTGGGATGCAAAGTCAAAACAATAACAACCTTAAGACAATTCAGATTAAAGTTATCAATCTAACTCGCTCGACCCCAATCCCCTTTACGCGTTACGGCGAAACCCGAAACCCGGTCCCTACTGAATACAGATCAACACTTTTAACATCATCATCATTAGTATCGCTATCATCATGATTACTACAACCGCCGCAGGCAAAGCCTTAACCATGCCTTAGCGCAGGGGTAGGGAACGTCCGGCCCGCGGGCTGTATGAGGCCCGCGAGATCATTTGGGTCTGGCCCTGCCAAGGCAACCGCAGGCGGGACTCGAAATCCAACAAATCTCTAGGAGCAAACCTGGAAAAGCAGTTGCGAGTAGCAGCAGCATCATCATCAACACCAGCAGCTAACATCATCACACGCCTCGCCGAAGAGAAGCAGTTCCAGCCATCACGTTAGGGGCGAGTTTGACCAAATATAACGGTTTCGACGGTTTCGATTTAAAGCTTTCGTGACTGCAGGGATTCATCTTCTTGGTTCTTTCGGTAAAGTCACGTAGAAGGGAAGTAATAAAATTATAAAAATAAAACATAATAAAATAATTCTCACGACGTTTCGGCCACAACGCAAGCAGCCGTCCTCAGGTGAAGACCAGGTCTGTCGGCTGCTTGCGTTGTGGCCGAAACGTCGTGAGAATTATTTTATTATGTTTTATTTTTATTATTTTATTACTTCCCTTCTACGTGACTTTACCGAAAGAACCAAGAAGACGAAAATAACGGGCTAATTTTTAAGTTCATCATTTTCTATGGCCCGCGAATCATGTTATAAACATCCAAATGTCCCTTGGCAGAAACAGGTTCCCCCAGCCCCCTGCCTTAGTGGCTTGCCGGCTCACGCGACGTGACCCTAACACAGATGCGGATCGATCTTCTACTTCTACAACACACGGGCATCAGAGCCCAGCACGGGCGCGTCACCTGGGGGGGGGCGGTTGGAGGGGCTTGGTGGGGGGGGGCAGCCGTCACAGCAGAGGTCGCAAACGGGTTTTGATTCCTTACCCGTACCCGGCCGCACCAGGGTTACAAACGGGTACCCGTACCCTACCCGATACCCGGCTACCCGTACCCGGCCGGGTATCGGGTAGGGTACGGGTACCCGATTGCGACCTCTGGGATGAAGCCACGTTGCAGGCGCGGGTGGGTTGATTCTAGGAACTTGAATCGTGAGAAGAGACAAGACGTTGGGAAATGAGTGACAAACGGTGACTCACCAGTGACTCACGGCCTACCCGTACCCGGCCGGGTACGGGAAAGTGCCCCCCCCCACTTTCCCACAAGCCCCCCCCCTCCCCCCCGCCACAGTCAAAATCTGGTGTCGTCTGAACGCTTAAGAGCTGGAATTTTGGCAAATTTGTGTTAGAATTCAAACAAAAAAAATGAACCCATAAAAACAAAGTTTTTCACTATAAATCCTTTATATGCGTGTTCAATGGGCCACAACCCAGCCCACATTGGTCTTTGAAACGGGCGGCTAGAGTCCTCTCGTCCTCTGGCTTGAGATGGCTGCCACCTATGGGTCAGATGATTGCCTGCCACCATTAAGCAATTGGTAATTAAATAAATAAATAAATATCCTAAAAAGTGTAACATTTTGGAAAAAATTTCACGAAAAGAAATTGTCACGCACAACGAGTCTGTGTGCAAAATGTCAGCTCGATTGGATCACGGGAAGTGGGTTAAAAAACGACCGAAAGATTTGCACGGTCGTAAGCGCGCAAGGAAGCAAGCAAGTGAACTTAATATAAAGGATTTAAAAACCGAATTGAATGCGATGATTTAATTTGCTCGTTCTTTCGCGTCGTCATCGGCCGACCCAGCTGAGACCATGATCGCTCTACACTTGAGAACGGTCGGGCGGGCGGGCGGGCAGGACGCAGATTCGAACCCAGGGTCTCCGCATGTGTCGGCTCAGCTGCCTCTGACCTCTGAGCCACTTCCGATCGTCCAGGAATTTCGGCGAATTTTGGCAAAACAAGAACCAACGAGACAACGGATACGTGTATATATATGTAGTGACATAAGAGGGGAGGGGCTGCTGGGGGCTCTGGGACCCCAGGCAACCCAGACGCTTAAGCCCCTTGGCGCCACCAACGGGGGGGGGGGGCTGTGTGTGCTCTATGGGATATCTGGGGGCGCACACAACCCCACCCCTCGTTGGGGACGACGCATAAAAGGGCAGCTCCCTGGACGATCGAGGCCAGTTGTAGCTCAAGACCCACGACCCAAGACCAGCCATCTGAGGACCCTGGGACGCTGTGAGGGCCAGTGGTGGGACTCTGGAACTCCCGGCTCTACGTCCTTGTGAGGGCGAGTTCCAGAGCGTAGCCAGAGTAGTGTATCTAGGCTGTGTACCTAGGCTGTGTGCCTAGGCTGTGTGCCTAGGCTGTGTATCTAGGCTGTGTATCTAGGCTGTGTACCTAGGCTGTGTATCTAGGCTGTGTACCTAGGCTGTGTACCTAGGCTGTGTGTCTAGGCTGTGTGCCTAGGCTGTGTGCCTAGGCTGTGTGCCTAGGCTGTGTACCTAGGCTGTGTGCCTAGGCTGTGTACCTAGGCTGTGTACCTCGGCTGTGTGCCTAGGCTGTGTGCCTCGGCTGTGTGCCTAGGCTGTGTGCCAAGGCTGTGTACCTAGGCTGTGTATCTAGGCTGTGTACCTAGGCTGTGTATCTAGGCTGTGTACCTAGGCTGTGTACCTAGGCTGTGTGCCTAGGCTGTGTACCTAGGCTGTGTACCTAGGCTGTGTGCCTAGGCTGTGTACCTAGGCTGTGTACCTAGGCTGTGTACCTAGGCTGTGTACCTAGGCTGTGTACCTAGGCTGTGTACCTAGGCTGTGTACCTAGGCTGTGTACCTAGGCTGTGTACCTAGGCTGTGTAACTAGGCTGTGTGCCTAGGCTGTGTACCTAGGCTGTGTACCTAGGCTGTGTACCTAGGCTGTGTAACTAGGCTGTGTGCCTAGGCTGTGTGCCTAGGCTGTGTACCTAGGCTGTGTACCTAGGCTGTGTACCTAGGCTGTGTACCTAGGCTGTGTACCTAGGCTGTGTACCTAGGCTGTGTGCCTAGGCTGTGTACCTAGGCTGTGTGCCTAGGCTGTGTACCTAGGCTGTGTACCTAGGCTGTGTACCTAGGCTGTGTACCTAGGCTGTGTAACTAGGCTGTGTGCCTAGGCTGTGTACCTAGGCTGTGTACCTAGGCTGTGTGCCTAGGCTGTGTACCTAGGCTGTGTAACTAGGCTGTGTGCCTAGGCTGTAACAGAGTATCAGGACTGTTGGAGGGTTGTTGGATTGTAATAAAGAAGTCACCTCTACAAGTGTCTCCGGAACCCGTTACATATGTATGTCCCAACATCTATGGCCCCCAAATCACATCGGGAGAGATGGGGGGAAACCACGGAAACGCCGGAGGAGGAGGATGATGATGAGGATGATGAGGAGGAGGAGGAGGAAGCATCGTCACAAAGAGCGGTGATTCACTCCCCGCTCCGCTCCTCCCCGACGCGATCGCAAGGCTCAACAACCACCTCCAGGTAACAATTAGGCCTCGGCAAGTTAAAGGTCAAAGGTCAAAAGCAACGAGCCTACCTTTACCCTACCTTTTACCCTTACCACAATACAATCACTCTACCATACCTGTTACCCTTTAGCAAGGTAAGGTAAAAGGTCAAAGGTCAAAAACAACGAGCCTACCTTTACCCTACCCTTTACCCTTACCACAATACAATCACTCTACTCTTACCTTTTACCCTTTAGCAAGGTAAGGTAAAAGGTCAAAGGTCAAAAGCAACGAGCCTACCTTTACCCTACCTTTTACCCTTACCACAATACAATCACTCTACCATACCTGTTACCCTTTAGCAAGGTAAGGTAAAAGGTCAAAGGTCAAAGGTCAAAGGTCAAAAACAACGAGCCTACCTTTACCCTACCTTTTACCCTTACCACAATACAATCACTCTACCCTGACCCTTTACCCTTTAGCAAGGTAAGGTAAAAGGTCAAAGGTCAAAAGCAACGAGCCTAGCTTTACCCTACCTTTTACCCTTACCACAATACAATCACTCTACCCTGACCTTTTACCCTTTAGCAAGGTAAGGTAAAAGGTCAAAGGTCAAAAGCAACGAGCCTACCTTTACCCTACCTTTTACCCTTACCACAATACAATCACTCTACCCTGACCTTTTACCCTTTAGCAATGTAAGGTAAAAGGTCAAAGGTCAAAAACAACGAGCCTAGCTTTACCCTACCTTTTACCCTTACCACAATACAATCACTCTACCCTACCTGTTACCCCTTTAGCAATGTAAGGTAAAAGGTCAAAGGTCAAAAACAACGAGCCTACCTTTACCCTACCTTTTACCCTTACCACAATACAATCACTCTACCATACCTTTTACCCTTCAGCAAGGTAAGGTCAAAGGTCAAAAGCAACGAGCCTACCTTTTACCCTTACCCCGTACAAATTGCCCGATTACAGGGTAATTACTGGGGAACTACTACACATGAACAAGGTTTATAACAGGTCGATGCTACAAGGTAGAGCGCTTTAATCATATAGAATACTCTCGATGATTCCAATTTTAAATGGAGGCCACGGACTGCGCCACGGAGCTTTTAGCGAGCGGTCAACAAGGCACCGTATTTACCGGGTAATACTTCGCGCTACCTTGACCCTACCGGGTAATTCTTCCACGCTACCTTTACCCTGTGCCCGTTACCTTACCCCTTGGCATGTCAACACCGTTACCCCTCTACCTTGCCGAGGCCTGGTAACAATCACAGCTGCTAGTTGGGCCTCTTGGTTCGTTCGGTAAAGTCACGTAGAAGGGAAGTAATAAAATAATAAAAATAAAACATAATAAAATAATGCTCACGACGTTTCGGCCACAACGCAAGCAGCCGTCCTCAGGTGAAGAACAGGTCTGTCAGAAAGACAGCGTCTGAATGACAGACCTGTTCTTCACCTGAGGACGGCTGCTTGCGTTGTGGCCGAAACGTCGTGAGAATTGTATTTTATTATGTTTGATTTTTATTATTTTATTACTTCCCTTCTACGTGACTTTACCGAAAGAACCAAGAAGATGAATCCCTGCTGCAGTCACGAAAGAAGCTTTAAATCGAAAAGCTGCTAGTTGCTCCCAACATCAACACCAGCACCCACCGGTCGTTCTAAAAGTGGGGAGTAAGGGGCTGGCACACTGTAGACAAGAGGGGGGGGGGGGTAGGGGGGGGGACTGGGAGGTGGGGGGCAGGGGGGGTGGTGGAGGGGGCAGGGTAAGGTCACGATCGGCAGCAGCCAGATGATTTCTTCTTCTCCGAGTTGATGTAGTCCTGGATGCGGAACTTGTCGTTGGGCAACTTGATGGCTCTGTGCTTCAGCTCCCTGTGGAGACGCGCACACACAAGGTGGAGGTAAGGAGACGTCGCCACGGAGACGTCACCACGGAGACGTCGCCACGGAGACGTCGCCACGGAGACGTCGCCATGGAGACGTCGCCACGGAGACGTCGCCACGGAGACGTCGCCACGGAGACGTCGCCACGGAGACGTCGCCACGGAGACGTCGCCACGGGGATGTCGCCATGGAGACATCGTCATGGAGACGTCGCCACGGAGACGTCGCCACGGAGACGTCGCCACGGGGATCATGGTGCTGAGTGGTGAGTGGTTTGAGTTGGGAGTGGTGAGCGGTGTGAGTGGTGAGTGGTGTGAGTGGTGAGTGGGGAGCTGTGTGGGCGGTGAGTGGTGAGCGGTGTTGGTGGCTAAGTTTCGAGCCCTCACCTTGCAATGGCCATGAACGCCAACTCGACGTTTGTGCCGGTCTTGGCACTCGTCTCCATGAATGGAACTCCATACTCCTGACACACACACAGACACACACAGACACACACGCACACACACACGCACACACACATACAGACACACGCACATGCACACAGACACACACGCACACACACACGCACACACACATACAGACACACGCACATGCACACAGACACACACGCACACACAGATGCACGCACACACACATACACACGCACACACACACATACACACGCACACAAGCACACACAGACACACACACACATATACACACGCACACACAGACACACACACGCACACACACAGACACACACAGACACACGCACACACACACATACACACACAGACACACACACACAGACACACACATACACACACACACAGACACACACAGACACACACATACACACACATACACACACACAGACACACACATACACACGCACACACACACGCACACACACATACAGACACACGCACATGCACACAGACACACACGCACACACAGACGCACGCACACACACATACACACGCACACACACACATACACACGCACACAAGCACACACAGACACACACACACATATACACACGCACACACAGACACACACACGCACACACACGCACACACACACATACACACACAGACACACCACACACGCGCACACACGCAGAGTAACGTTTGAGAACTCACACACGCTCACACCAAACACAAAGTTACCCCGTGTAGCCCACCCAGGCTGCTGAGACAAGGGGCCGTCCATAAATGACGTCACGCACCTAGGGGGGGGGGGGTCAGACATTTGTGACGATGTGTGACGAGGGGGGGGGTTGAGAAATGTGACGTCACATAAAAATGCGCAATTTTAAATAAATATAGACAACACGTTCTACCTAATCAAATAGACTTTCTAATAAATGTTTTCTCCTACAGCGTCAGAGTGCAGCGCCACATTAAATACGCACTACAATGACAATAGTTTTAAGCGATTTGAAGTGTAGTGGTGGTATTGACGTGCGCCGACTGTGACAGTGATGGATCACGGGGCGGCGCGGGGTGCGGGGTTGGGCACGCGTTGTGGGCGTGGTGTGGACGCGCGCGCCGGGAGTGACAGATGACGGGGCGGCGCGGCGTGAGTGGTGAGGCACGATGAGATGTGGGAAAAGAGGATCGTAGCCAGCGCCCGGCGATTGGTCGAATAAGTGGGTGCTCGCAGCGACGTCCGCAGGTGGGGTATAAAGGGGGACGCGCGAGAGCACTCGGGGAGAGTTACCCAGTTGAAGACCCGAAGACGGAGCTGAAGACCTAGTGCCCCGAGTAGCTCAGTGGCGTTAGTCGCCGAGTAGCTAAGTGGATGTTGGTCATCCGAGTAGCTCAGTGGCGTTAGTCGCCGAGTAGCTAAGTGGATGTTGGTCATCCGAGTAGCTCAGTGGGCGTTAGTCGCCAAGTAGCTAAGTGGGTGTTTGTCACCCGAGTACTAAGTGGATGTTGGTCATCCGAGTAGCTCAGTGGCGTTAGTCGCCGAGTAGCTAAGTGGATGTTGGTCATCCGAGTAGCTCAGTGGGCGTTAGTCGCCAAGTAGCTAAGTGGGTGTTTGTCACCCGAGTACTAAGTGGATGTTGGTCATCCGAGTAGCTCAGTGGGCGTTAGTCGCCAAGTAGCTAAGTGGGTGTTTGTCACCCGAGATACTAAGTGGGTGTTTGTCACCCGAGATACAAAGTAGGTGTTAGTCACCTGTAAACGAGTTTGATAAAATAAAGAGTGTGTTACCCGTGAAGTCGTCTCCCGCCGAGTTACTACATTACAACTGGCGTCAGAAGTAAACCTGTCTTCAAGAAGTATGGACACAAGGAAGACTACCCGTACCCACGAGCGAGGTCGGGATGACGACGGCGTACCGGGGACACCGACCTCGGGAGTAGAGGACGAGGAGTTGCCGCCGATGCAGCACTTCGCGGTGATGGCCGACGCTCCGCTTGCCTCCGACACCAGCCTCCAGGACGCGCACTCCCGGTTGGCGGAGTTGCTACTCGCCGCCGCCGCTGTCTTGGCCGACATCTCCGTTCCGGCGAGCGGAAAAACGGCTGCGGGGGTCGTGGAGGAAGCGACGTTGGAGGATTCCCGCCAAAAGGCGCTTCGCGCCAAAAGTCTGGAAGTTGCCGCCGTTTTTGGGGGGGCCGCCACCGATTGGCGGGAAAGACGGACGCCACGTGGCCGGACACCTCCGCGCAGCGCAGCCCACGTCATCAGCGCGCGCCGGAGCCCTCCATTTTGCGCCTGACAACCGAGCCGACATTTTACACAACTCCAGCGGAGCGCGGGAAAATCTCTCCGACGTCGACGACGATCGGGTCCTCCAGCAAAGATTGCCCGCGCTGTCGGCGTTCAAGGCGGATGGGGGCGACTGGGGAGCCTTCCAACGAAGGTTCCTCGCTCATCAGGAGATGTCGGGGTGGTCCGACACCACTGCCCTGCGTGCGTTGCCAGCGATGCTTGACGACGACGCGCTTGCAGCCTTCACATCTGCTGCAAGGTCGTCCCGCTCTACGCTCCAGGCCGCACTACACCTGATGGCGAAGGTGTTCGGGCCGCCCTCCACGTGTCGCCACCAGTTCTACGATCGGCGGAAGGTGGCTGGGGAAACGACGCTAGCCTACCGCACGGCACTACTCGCCTTGGCGGACGCAGCTTTTCCCCGCATGGATAAGGAGGGGAAGGACGCCATGGTGACGGAGCAGCTGCTGGTGTTGGCCCACGAGTTGGGGGTCCCCATCAACGTGGCAGACGAGATGGATATCTGCTCCCTGGCGATCGCCACGAGCATTCACGCGTACGAGGTCCTCAAACGCAAGCCGGGGGTCGTCTGCAAATGGGCGGGGAACGCGGCACTGGCCGCCACGATCGCCGGACCTCAGCCAGCTGCGGTGCAGGAGCAGGCCTTCGCTGCATCGCGTCCGGGGGAGTGGAGAACGGGAGGTCGTTCGCCCACACGTTCGCCCCGCAAGCTGGAGCAACCGAAACCTACGACGTCCGTCGTCTGCTACAACTGCGGCCTTCGGGGTCACGTCGCAGCCGGGTGCCGGGCCCCGCGTCAGCGCGCCACAGGACCACGTCGGGACGACGACCAGGGCCACAAGTCATCCCAACAAAACCCGGCAAGTCGCGGCACCTCACACGTTCGGTCCACAAACACGGCACATTCGGGTCGCCGCTTCGCGGTGGGGGGTTCGCGGCTGGGTGCCGGGGGTTCAATTCGGCGAGGGGGGTCCGTACGCGGCCCGCAAGCAGTCGAGTGGTCCGAATTGGCCCACAGGATCGTGGCTGCGTCGGCCGGGTCGTCCGTGGTAACGGGGTTCATTGACGGGGTTGAGGTCCGGGTGCTTGTTGACACGGGTGCGTCGGCCACCATCATCTCGGACCTTATTTATAACATTCTTCCCGTCCAAAGTAGACCCCTTCTGCCAGTAGACGTGCCATTTTATGCGGCGAATGGGGGATCCCTGGGGATCATCGGCCAGATTCGGGCGACTATTTGCATTGGTGACATTAAATTAGCGGGCCCTATTTTTGTATCATCATCGCTGGCCGTTCCCTGTTTGCTAGGTACGGACTTTTTGTCCAAAATGCCCATCAAAATTCTTATAGATCAGGCCTGCATAGAGCTTCCGTCAGGTCGGCGAGTTGCGTTCTTGTCGAGCCCTACCAAAGTGCGCACGGTTTGTGCGACGGTGCAGGCGCTGGCGACTCACACTGTACGGGTGCCCCCGGGATCGCAAATGTTAGTACCCCTTCGGTTCAGGAAGCCACTCGAGGTGGGTGCGGAGGCACAGGGGGTGCTGTTGGGGCCGTCAAACAGAGCCAGTAAGGGCCTCGACTTAGCGGTTGCTCAAACCATGGTGAGACGGGACAGTGAGCCGTTCGTAATGGTCCTGAATACGGGGTCGCGGCCGGCCGTAATTGCGCAGGGAACGGTGCTGGCTCACGCCGCGCCGCTACCCGTTGAGGAACGGCTCGTGGCTCAAGCAGATTTCACTGTCAAGTCGCATCCTCAAAGTGATGAGGGGACTGAGTGGTTGGACTCGCTGTGTGCGGGTTCTGCTAACTTGTCCGGGGTGCAATTGGGAGCATTGAGGGGTTTGCTCATCGAGTTTGCTGACGTGTTCAGCAAACATAAGTACGATATCGGCTGCACTGACCTGTTGCGCCACCACATAGCTACAGGGGACGCGGCCCCTATTCGTCAGAATCCCTTCCGGCTCAGCCCAGCCGAGAAGGAACATGTGCAATCGGCGGTTAATGATATGTTGGCGGCCGATATCATTTCGCCCTCTTCTAGTCCGTGGGGTGCTCCTATTGTCCTAGTAAAGAAACAGGACGGGTCCTTGCGGTTTTGTGTCGATTTCCGCCGCTTAAACAAAATCTCGATGGCGGATGCGTATCCGCTCCCCAGGATGGATGAGTCGCTGGTTGCCTTGGCGGGAGCGCAGTTTTTTTCCACACTCGATCTGCTTTCTGGATTTTGGCAATTGCCACTCGATAACGAGTCTAAACCTAAAACTGCTTTCCGGACACCTGGGGGCCTATTTGAATTCAACCGTTTGCCCATGGGCTTACATTCCGCTCCCGCCACGTTCCAGAGACTCATGGAATTGGTTTTGTCGGGCCTCCAATGGGATACCTGTTTGATTTATCTTGACGATATCATCGTCTTTAGTCGGACTTTCGAGGAGCACCTCCAGCGACTGAGAGCGGTGTTCCTCAGGATGCGTTCCGCTAAGCTTAAATTTAAACCGGCTAAATGTTTTCTGCTGCGGGAATCGGTCAGGTATTTGGGCCATATCGTGAGTCGTTCAGGGATCTCGACGGACCCTGCTAAGACGCATTGCGTCAGCTCATGGCCAACGCCAACCTCGGTCACGGAGGTTCGTAGTTTCATTGGTTTTGCCTCCTATTACCGTCGTTTTGTCAAGCAATTTGCCACCATAGCCAAGCCCCTGCACGCTTTGACGGCTAAGGGTGTGAGGTTTCACTGGGGGGCGGAAGAGGAGGCTGCGTTCTGCTCCCTCCGTGACGCCTTGGTGCAGGCTCCCCCCTTGTGTTACCCCGATTTCACACAACCGTTTTTGCTTGACACGGACGCCAGCAATACGGGTATCGGGGGGGTGCTCTCACAGGTGGTCGGGGGGGTTGAACGGGTGGTCGCCTACGGTAGTAGGGTTCTTTCCCCCGCAGAACAACGCTATTGCGTAACTCGTCGTGAATTGTTAGCCATTGTGTTTTTTACACAGCAATTCAGGCCGTATCTTTACGGCCGTCATTTTACGGTCCGGACGGACCATGCGGCTCTACAATACGCTATGCGCGTGGCACAGCCATCGGGCCAATTGTCCCGATGGTTGGAGGTCCTTCAAGACTACCAATTCACGACGATTTACCGCAAGGGGTTGCGACACTCAAACGCGGACGCCTTGTCGCGGTTGCCGCCGTGCACGGACTGCACATGTTTGTTGGGATCGGCGCGGTGCAAACCCCCGGTCGCCGGCACCCCGGGAGTTGCGCTCGCCGCCACTGACACCCCGGGAGAGGACGCCCCCACGGGGAGGGATTCGCTGTTGTCGTTGCCCCTCATTGAGTGGGGCCGCCTCCAGATGTCCGACAGCTCCCTACTTACGCTACGTCGGAAAGTTGGCGCTCCCGAAGAAGGGGAGGCGCGGGTCGGTTCCTGGGTGTGCAGACAGGGCCTTTTGATGAGGTGGGACAACATGTCCCGGCGTCACGTGCTCGTTGTGCCTGTTGCTATGCGGGGTAGGGTTGTTCTGGCAGCTCATGAACGGCTCATGCATCTGGGTTTTCACAAAACGCTCGCCCTAATCCAGCGAGACTATTATTGGCCGGGGATGGGTAACGACGTGGCGAATATTCTTAAGGGATGCGTAGGGTGCGCCAAAAGGAAACCGCCACCATTGGCAGCTAATCCACCGCTGCAATCCATTCAGGTTTCGCGTATAAACGAATTGGTAGCGTTGGACATCTTGGGGCCCTTTCCGGCTACACCAAGGGGAAATAGGTTCCTGCTGGTTGGCGTGGAATACTTCACCCGATGGCCTATGGCATGGCCGCTCGCCAACCAGTCGGCTGCGGCGGTGGCGGACGCCTTTGTCCAGGGTTATGTGTTGGACAAGGGCGCCCCCGAACGCTTGCTGACGGATCAAGGGAAGAATTTTTCGAGCGTTTTGTTGCGCGAGGTGTGCGACCTGTTGGGTACAAAGAAAGTGCGTACTTCCCCCTACCACCCGCAGACTGACGGGATGGTTGAGCGTCTGAACAGGACGATTACGTCTATGTTGTGCCAACAGGTCTGCGACGATCAGGTTGATTGGGACTTACAGGTGCCGGGGGTACTCGCGGCCTATCGAATGGCCCCTCATGCGGCGACGGGGTTTTCCCCATTTTTTCTTATGTATGGGCGGGAGGCCGATCCGGCCATGGACGTCCAACTGGGGATTTCCCAGCCACGTGCAAAATCTAAATTGGCAGACCACATCAAATTTAATATCGCCAAATTGACTGAAGCGCGGGAGGCGGCAAGGTTGAATTCGCGGTCGCGGCAAATTGCAAACGAGAAATTGCATGAGCGGAGGGTGCATACGCATGATTGGAAACCAGGCGATAAGGCCTGGCTGCATTGTCCACATGCACCGTTGGCTACGTCCCCCAAGTTGTTGAGACCTTGGAGGGGACCGGTGGAAATTGTGCGGGTTGCACGACCCCAGAGTATACAGATTAAATGGGGGAAACGCCGTTGGTACGTGCACCCCTCCCGACTGAAGCCCTATGCGGCACCGTGTGACCCCGTTCTGTGCCGTGACGACCGGGCGTGTGATGTGACCGTCGACTCGGGGAGGGAGGTGTCGCAGGCTGATCCTCACGTGTCTCCACCTGACCCACCCCCAGGTGCCTCGGGCTTGACGGCTGCTGACCGTCGAGAGCCTGAACCCCGGGGCACGCACGAGTCCTCGATGCATGGCCGATGTCTTCCTGAACCGCCGGCACCACCGGACGTTCAACCGCGTCTGGTGCCGTACGACGGACCGGCAAGGCGGACTCGGGCTAGGTCTCAACAATTTTCATGAAGACGTTTTTTTCTCTACACCGAGCTCGCCCGGTGTTCCCCTCTGCCGGGGTAATGTCCCGTTGTAGGGACGCTCGGAAGAAAAAGGGGACACTGCACGAGTCGAAAGAAAAAAAAAAAATTTCCATTTATTTTCCTTTTTGCATACACATTGCTATTGTCACTCGCCGGTTTGTATATATTGTTCTATTGTCGCGGTGGCATTGGTTGAGGGTTGCGGATGGTAGTGTTCGCGTCGTGTTGTGTTGTTAGGTTAGTTGTTGTTCTTGTTGTTGTGTTGTGTTACGGGGCACACAGGGGGGTTTGTATATTTTTATAGCAGCCGGGGCGGCTGCGAGCTATGTGGTAGGGGGTGATGTAGTGGTGGTATTGACGTGCGCCGACTGTGACAGTGATGGATCACGGGGCGGCGCGGGGTGCGGGGTTGGGCACGCGTTGTGGGCGTGGTGTGGACGCGCGCGCCGGGAGTGACAGATGACGGGGCGGCGCGGCGTGAGTGGTGAGGCACGATGAGATGTGGGAAAAGAGGATCGTAGCCAGCGCCCGGCGATTGGTCGAATAAGTGGGTGCTCGCAGCGACGTCCGCAGGTGGGGTATAAAGGGGGACGCGCAAGAGCACTCGGGGAGAGTTACCCAGTTGAAGACCCGAAGACGGAGCTGAAGACCTAGTGCCCCGAGTAGCTCAGTGGCGTTAGTCGCCGAGTAGCTAAGTGGATGTTGGTCATCCGAGTAGCTCAGTGGCGTTAGTCGCCGAGTAGCTAAGTGGATGTTGGTC
This sequence comes from Lampetra planeri, assembly GCF_965212315.1. Lineage (NCBI taxonomy): Eukaryota > Metazoa > Chordata > Hyperoartia > Petromyzontiformes > Petromyzontidae > Lampetra > Lampetra planeri. Next base: position 3,044 of record NW_027614399.1, on the reverse strand, counting down.
ATCCGAGTAGCTCAGTGGGCGTTAGTCGCCAAGTAGCTAAGTGGGTGTTTGTCACCCGAGTACTAAGTGGATGTTGGTCATCCGAGTAGCTCAGTGGCGTTAGTCGCCGAGTAGCTAAGTGGATGTTGGTCATCCGAGTAGCTCAGTGGGCGTTAGTCGCCAAGTAGCTAAGTGGGTGTTTGTCACCCGAGTACTAAGTGGATGTTGGTCATCCGAGTAGCTCAGTGGGCGTTAGTCGCCAAGTAGCTAAGTGGGTGTTTGTCACCCGAGATACTAAGTGGGTGTTTGTCACCCGAGATACAAAGTAGGTGTTAGTCACCTGTAAACGAGTTTGATAAAATAAAGAGTGTGTTACCCGTGAAGTCGTCTCCCGCCGAGTTACTACATTACAGAAGCATAGTAATAGGTTTTTACCCTTTCAACTGGTACAAAAACTGACACCTTTATACAAGGCATCATGTTTGCAATAACCACAACACAAGCAGTCAAAATGCAAACAAAAATAAACAACTCTGATGATGATGATAATGATATGCACTGTCCTTGAAGTTGATTGGTCCACATGTTTAATTTTTTTGGGGTCAGGGCAGAGCTTTGTGACGTCATATTTGAGGGGGGGGGGGGTCTGACTTTTTGTGACTCCGTGTGACGATGGGGGGGGGGGGGGGTCAAAAATCGTCCAAATTCGCGTGACGTCATTTATGGACGGTCCCCCAAGGTGCTGTGAGGGTCACTGTGACCAGCACCGTGACCGCTCCGATCCTATCCGACGCACCGCAACGGCCGCTCATTTGAGGCTGAGTCGACCTAGGGGAAGCCCAGGAAACCGATTCAGGGATTTTAATCTCTACAACGGCTGCGCCACCATTCCACCCACCACGGGTGGCATTCCAAGGCTAAAGATCCCCCGTATAGCCTTTAACAGACTGTTGGGGCAAGTGCTGATAGCAGGTGTCACCTATGAAAGTGGCCAGGACCACGCCCGGCCGCCTTTGTCTCCCCAGTGGCGGCGTTGAACACACCGCACCAGGTACTCATTTGAGGCTGAGCCGACCTAGGGGGAGGCCCCGGGATCGATTCAGATCATCGTCAGCGGCGTTGGTGGTCCGTGAGCGGCGCGCCGATCACTGCGCCACCGCTCCCCACACGCGTGTGGCCCTCCCGTGGCGAATCAGGATCGGCAAATCGATGGGCGGCGATTATCGGAGGCGCCGCTTTCAAGAGACAAAAGATGCTTTGTGCACCGAGGCCGTCACTTACGCCGAAGACGGCCTGGGCGTTGCGCCGTGTCCTTGCGCGTGTGCACGTACGCGTGTGTCTGTGTGTGTGTGTCTGTGTGTGTGTGTGCGGTTGGAAACATTTAGACTGGCCTGCCTACGATCCATCCTTGGTTTAACCTGGCTGGATTGTGTGAGGAGCTCACAAATCCTTGAAAGATCTGGGCAAAGTACAATCGGTGAGCTCCTCCGGCAGGCAAGGCTGCGTTGGCTGGGTCACGTAGCCCGCATGCCCAGCCACCGCATGCCTAAACAGCTTTTGTTCGGCCGGATCGAGGGGGCTAAACGGGCGCGGCACGGGCTAGAGAAGAGATGGAGTGATGTGGTACAGGAGGACGTGGAGCTGAGTGGACTTGCCGATGACTGGTACCAGCGGTGTCAAGATCGGCCTCAGTGGAGGAGGCTCGTGAAGGACGCTACTGGGCAGTTGGAGGAAATCGCCCTCCAACAACAACGGAGGGCGGAGGAGCGACGCTCACAACAACGAGCGGAGCGCCGGGTGGCTAAAGCACAGCAAGTTGGTACAGTAAGGGGCACAGGTGGTGCATCAGCCAGTCATCTCGGTCATCTCGGTCAGTGACTCGCAAAGACAAAGGTTCCCCCCCCACCCCATATAGCCTCGACAGATTCTCAGGGCAAGTGCTGTTAGCGAGCACCTATGATGGCCGGAATGGCACACGAGGGGGGTGGGTGGCCAGCACCACGCCCGACCGCCTTTGTCTCCCCAGTGGCGATGTTTACACACCGCACCAGGTACTCATTTGAGGCTGAGTCAACCTAGGGGAGGCCCAGGACCGGTTCAGATAATCGTCACCGGTGTTGGCCGTGAGCGAGAATCGAACCCGGGTCGCCGGGTTCATAGCGCAGCGCGCTAACCGCTACACCACCGCTCCCCACGCACGCACACACAGACACACACTCAGACACAAATACACAGACACACACTCAGACACACACTCAGACACAAACACACAGACACACACACACAAACAAACACACACAGACAGACACACACACACGCACACACACGCACACACAACAACAACCGCCATTCGCCACTAAGTGGCGGTGACGTCACCACGACGCTTGTGCCAGGCCATGTGCACCTTGAGGCCACGTGAAGTGTCGAACGCCCGCTGGCAGGAGGTCACGGGGCAGACCCAGGTGCCACGGGTCGACTGACTGAGATGACCGAGATGACTGGCTGATGCACCACCTGTGCCCCCTACTGTACCAACTTGCTGTGCTTTAGCCACCCGGCGCTCCGCTCGTTGTTGTGAGCGTCGCTCCTCCGCCCTCCGTTGTTGTTGGAGGGCGATTGCCTCCAACTGCCCAGTAGCGTCCTTCACGAGCCTCCTCCACAGAGGCCGATCTTGACACCGCTGGTACCGGTCATCGGCAAGTCCACTCAGCTCCACGTCCTCCTGTACCACATCACTCCATCTCTTCTCTAGCCCGTGCCGCGTCCGTTTAGCCCCCTCGATCCGGCCGAACAAAAGCTGTTTAGGCATGCGGTGGCTGGGCATGCGGATTACATGACCCAGCCAACGCAGCCTTGCCTGCCGGAGGAGCTCACCGATGGGACTTTGCCCAGATCTTTCAAGGATTTGTGAGCTCCTCACACAATCCAATTATAAGGGAATGTCTCACCTTCGCGAGACGCTCTCCCTCCTCCCTCTTCACGGTCCTTTCTCCGGCCATGTCCGTCTAGATCACGTGCCGGGGAGGGGCAGGAGGGGGGGGGGTCCAGGTTTGGGTTTCGTTGAA